>NC_135787.1:160838269-161139903 GCF_051106095.1 Pogona vitticeps | reverse complement strand
TAGGGTAGTGAACCATGGTTGTGTCAGCCACCATGGGGCAATGAGGATCACGTTTGCCTGTTCACGCATGATCTTGGATATGGTTCTGAGTATCAGGAGAATGGGCGGGAAGAGGTACAGGAGGTTGGTGGACCAGTCCATTATCTGACCGTCTCCCTGAGATCCTTGGCCGATGCCCGCTCTGGAGCAGAAGAGATTGCACTTGACGTTTTGAGGGGTGGCGAAGATGTCGATCTTAGGTTGTCCCCAGAGGTTGCAAAAGTGTAGAAAGGTTGGTTAGTGAAGGGACCTCTTGTGAGTTTGTGTCCGTTTGCGGCTGAACTGGTCCGCTATGACATTGTTGTGTGTGGCTATGTAGACCGTCACTGGGAAGATGTGCCGCTCCATACACCACACCCAAAAGTGTACTGCGAGATACAGGACCAGGGGGGAGCGGGTGCCTCCATGTTTGTTGATATAGAACAATGCTGTCGTGTTGTCCATCGTTATTCGGACAACGTTGCCTATGATGAGTGGTTTGAACACCCTGCACACCTTGAATATGGCCAGGAGTTTCCGGTTGTTTACGTGTAGAGAGGCTTCCGTGGTGGACCTGGTATCGTGAATGGAGTGCGTGTTGTAGTGTGCGCACAAGCTGGTGGTGCTCGCATCTACGGTTATCTGGGTTGATGATTGGAGAGGAGCAAAATGAGTAGATTGGCCGGGTTGTCCCACCAAAGGAGCTGAGCAGAAAGTACGGGGGAGACCTTGAGAAGTTTCCACTGAGGATCTACCATGGGGTAGAATAGTGTGTGATACCAGGAATGGAGAGAACGTAACTTCAGTCTGGCATGTGATTTGGCTGACATTGTCGAAGCCATGAGGCCCAGCAAGCACTGTGTGGAGTGAGCCGTGACATGGGAATATGGGTGGGAATGAGTGATGAGGGAGTGAAACTTTACTACCCTTTCTTGAGTGAGGAATATTCTTCCCTTGACAGAGTCGAGAATGGCTCCTATGTAAACAATGTGTTGGGTTGGACGGAGAACTGATTTGTGTTCATTGACCCGCATGCTGAGGTTCGTAAGAAGAAAGATGGTGGTACGAACATCTGTGACTGCCTACTGTGGGGACAGCGAGACGAAGAGCCAGTTGTCTATGTAAAGATATACCAAGATGCCCAGGGTGTGGAGGTGGGCTGCCACAGGCGTCATACATTTGAACACTCTTGGAGCCATGGAGAGGCTGAATGATAGGGCTGTGAATTCGTGGACTTGGTCTCTTACGGCAAACTGGAGGAACCTCTGATGATCCTGGCAAATGGTTATATGGAAGTATGCATCGATCGCTTAAGTCTATGGAGGTGAACCAGACACCTTGTTGGAGAATAGGTAGGATTCGCTCTAGTGTCACCATACGGAAATGTTTTGTGAAGATATAATAATTTAGATCTCAAAGATCTAGAATAGGTCTTAGTCCTCCATCCCGTTTCAGGACTGTGAAGTAATGGGAAAAAATCAGTTTTGTAGATCTGTAGGGGTGACCGGACTGATGCCGTACTTTGACAGAAGGGATTTTATTTCTAGAAGAAGGGCGGTGGATGGTGGTGTTAGAACGAATCGTGGAGGTGGTATGGAAATTAACTCGATGGCGTAGCCTGTGGCAATGATGGTAAGTTCCCAAGTGTCTGTGGTGATTGATGTCCATGATCGTAGGTGGGCAGAAGGTCGTGTGGAGGGTGGTACTGGAAGAGAGTAGAGATGTGAGTCAAAGATTCTGCTTCTGTTTCTTGTCCGGCTGGGGAAAGGACTGCTTGGGACGATGATGCTGGAAAGTGGTCTTGGGTTGGTAAGAAGGACGCTTGAGTGGAGTACCTGGTATTGTCAGAGTATGGTTTAGGTTGGTAGTATGAGTGAGGGAGGCGCCATTGGGGACACTGCGATTTATAATATGGCAAGGTATTACATGAATTTGACCCAACTCCGGGAGGCAGTAGAAGATAGGAGGGCCTGGCGTGCTCTGGTCCATGGGGTCATGAAGAGTCGGACATGACTAAACGACTAAACGAAATGAAACGATTATATGATCATGCAGTTTTCTTTAATTTCTGCAGGTTTTCCAGGATGCCGCCTGTTTTATCGTCAAAGAGACCCGACCCATTGAACCGTAAGTCTTCGATGCAGAGCCGGACATCATCAGGAATCTGGGCAGACCTGAGCCAGACATACCTTCAAAAGGCTATAGCTGATACCAATTGACTGGAAGAGGAGTCAATGATATGTCTGGCAGTGATTCTTTCCTACCGTACAAGCGCCGTGGCTTCCTGATGGAAAGCCAGTCCTTGAGTCTTATACTCCCCTGAGTCTGACTGGAGAGATTGCAGAGCCTTATTCCAAAGGTAGCGGTGGTATGCTCCCATTGCTGCTATGTAATTTGCGGTGCATAAATTAAATGATGCTAGGGAGTATGCTCTGTGCCCTGCAATGTCCAGTTTTCTACTCTCCTTGTTGTTGGGGGTAGTGGAGGACCTATTACATGTCCTTGTTTGGGTGGCGTCAACGATGAGAGAATTAGGTTGGAGATGTTTGAAGAGAAATGCAGTGGCATCTCTGTGTGTCCTGTAAAAATTCTCCACCTTGTGAGACATCTGTGGTATGGAAAAGGGTTTCATCCAAGTTTGTTTAGCCAATTCTAATAGAGAAGGATTGAAGCTCATGCTGAGAGGTAGACTGTTGAGTATTAATGTCCTCGTATACTTTGTCTGACTGAGACTGTGGAGGCTATTGCACATCAAGTTTCATGGCTTTAGCTATCCGGAGGATTAACTGTGAGTAAGCTGAGAAGTCATCGGACGGAGACAGAGGATGATGAGCATTGGAGTCAGAGTCAGGTGTAAGCAGGTTAGGAGACTCCTGTACCATCAAGGAATGGGAGGAACTAGACATGGATGAATAGATGGAGAGTGCTGGAGAGGCGGTACCGTACCGTGGAGGTGTTGGTACAGAGGTGGTATGTCTCGATTTTGAAGAAGTTTGTTAAGCTGGTACTGACACGAGTTGCAGTACTGGAGAGGCAGGTTGTGGTACCGAGGCAACATGTCGTGGGAGTTGACCTGAGTGTCTACTATCCAAAAGCTGGATGTGTTCTTGTACCGAGGGAGAATGGGAACGTTGGGATGGTACCGTGGCCTGAGGGTAGGTGAGTTGGGGTGCCGTTTGCGAGACTTGCGTTTTGGTACTGGGGATGATGGTACCGAGTCAGAGCCCGAAGAAGATGAACATCGGCGATTGTCCCATTACCGATGATGGTACTGTGGGGAGAAAGATGAATCTGAAGTGTCAGAGTTGTAGTAATAGTAATGTTTACGACGACGATGGTTACGATAGTACTCAAGCTCGGCCAGACGGTACCGATGTGCTTGGTATCTAGAGCGTCAAGAAACAGGTTCAGAACACTCCGGGGAGTCATAGAGTCTGACCCTCTTAGTATGTCTATTCTTTTTGATGGCTCTTGGGAGATAAACGACCCAGAAGGTATCATGGGTCTGTTATCCTCATCATCCCGTTCCATATGATGCCAGTCTTTCCTTAGCCTCTTCCTGGGGGAAAAGGGTGGAGGAAGCGGTACAGATTCATGCTCATTGGGTGAAGCAGAGCGAGCAGTAGAGACTGGGCTGGAACGGATCGAAGTCTGTACCAAGGTAGCCTCACCTGTACCAGGCGAAGTTGGGAAGTGAGCCAAAATGGGAGACTCAGGTTGACTGGAGGGAACAATGAGTGCATCCTCTGAGGAGTAGATTTGGATGGTAGGTTGGTCTTGCACTGGCAAATCCGCCGGTGGAGGAAGGTGCGAGTCAGAGGCTTTTTTTCTTCTTTTTTGGCTTAGAATGGGTTGAAGTCATGGCAGGTTTGGCTGCAGGGGCTGTTTTAGTTGAAAATGTTATGGTAGATTTATGATTGGACCCCTGATATGCCTTAGAAGGAGTTGGAGAGGCAACATGTGCAGGTGGAACAGGAGCCTCCGTGCTAGGAAAGGGCTCCATAGTTGGAGGGGGCTGGAGAGACTGTTGCCAGAGAAAGGATCACAGGCGTTGTTCTCCAAGTTTAAGTGCCTGTTTTCCAAAACTTTTACAGATCAAGCAGGAAGCGGTCTGGTGCGATTCCCCCAGGCAAAATAGGCAGGTCTTATGGCCATCTGTAGAGGCAATCTTGTTAGAGCACTTAGCACACTTTTTGAAAGGGGGGTGCCATAAATGGCCGGGAAGGGGAAGGAAGCGAGGGGGGCAGATAAAGTCTCTTACTGTTAGATGAAAGAAAAAAAATGAAGATTAAAGGAAAATGTGTTCTTTTTAGGAGTTGGAAGTGACAGAAGAGCAGCAGCTTGAAGAGGAGACCTCATGCGATGGCAGCAAAAAAGAACTGAGGTAACTCTGGGTCAGGCTGGGGAGGGGGTTCTGCCTCAGAGCTAGACGATTGAGAGGAAAAGGAAACATCATCCTCGGACGACGAGACATGCCCCCTCTTGCGCCGTGGTGATGAAACGACTGGCAGCATAGGGGCAGGACGCTGCGGTTGGATAGATGCGCTCGACGTCGAAGGTGGAAGTGGGACGTCAAGCGAGGGTTGCGGCAGCGACGGAGGTTGTTGAGCATTGCCCTCGGCGCCCCTGCGGTGTCGACGTCGACGCCTTCTGGGCGGAGTAGATGCAGAGGAGGAGGAGACGTAGACGTATCTAACTTTACGTCGACGTCGATGGTATTCAGGGGACGTCGACGTCGAAGAAAAGGTGGAGGAGCGGTGTCTGTGGCGATGCCTACGTCGTCTGTGACGATCGGTAGAAGAGGAAGAGTCATCCGACGTCGATCTATAGCGACGTCGGGAACGTCGATGTCTCCCAGCGCCATCCCTGTGAGGGGATCGATGGCGGTCTCGGGAGCAGTGTCTCGTCTTTCTCACCCGTTTCCTCGGTGGTGACGGATGGTGAGAAGACACTGGAGACACAGAGTGAGCCGGAGAAGCCCGCCCGCTAGATACGGGGCTGATAGGGGCAGAACCCAAGCTTGCGGTGGCTCGCACAAGCTGGCTTGGCGTTGGCGATGTAATGCCAAGGGGTAAAATCGGCTCAACTTGTCGAGGGGGAAGTGGTGCGAACACCTCAGGCACCGAATCCTTGTCCCTCGAAGAGTCCTCCAGAATGGGAGAGGGGAGGTTAGGAGGTACAGAGGACGCCTGAGGAGTCGGGTCCTTGGATTTAGCCGACCCCTTTGATTTTTCCTTCTTTCCAGGTTTTGCAGCGGCGGCTGTCTTAGGAGCAGACTTCTTCTTCGGAGCGGACGATTTTTTTAAAGGTTTCTGGACAGGTATGTCCGCCGCTCTAGATGTTGATGATGATGGCACGGACCCATCGGCCTGGGCAGCAGAAGAGGAAGCAGGGAGCTCCATGGAGGCTGGTGTGGGGGCTGAAAGGGCCGCGTCCCACAAGTGTAACTTCAGCCTCTGTTGTCTAGCCCGTAATGCTGCCCTGGTAAACGCTTGACAATGCCGACAATTTTGGGGAGAATGGGATTCCCCTAAACAGAAGAGGCAGGTATCGTGCCCGTCCTGGAACGGGATCTTTCCCGAGCAAACGATACACCTGCTGAAAGGGCCGGAGGGTGGGGGAGGCATATACACCCTAGGCAAAATGGCCGGTAAAAAGGGCGGGAAAAGGGGTAACGGCCGTGAGCGAGGCGAGAAAGCCGAGAAATACCAAAACTAAGTCCACAATACTAAGAGAGGGGTCCGTAACAATCCAAAGTCAAAGTCCGAGTTAGCAATCCAGAAAAACGACGGAAAATCAGCAAGACTGGAAGAGCTCAAAGCGAGAAGAACCACTTCGCACGGCGGAGAAATGGAACTGAGGCTAGGGCGGGCGGAGCATGCGCAGTACACATACTCCTAACTATGTTTCTTTTACAGAGCTCGAGAACGTTCCGAGGGACACGCGCAGGCGCTGACTTAACCCTTTGTTGTGTGCATTCACAGAAGACCACGCTGAAGAAATGAAGATTAAAGGAAAATGTGTTCTTTTTAGGAGTTGGAAGTGACAGAAGAGCAGCAGCTTGAAGAGGAGACCTCATGCGATGGCAGCAAAAAAGAACTGAGGTAACTCTGAGGGTGGGTGGACCTCGTGGGCTGAGGGGGTGTTGCACTGCCTAACAGCATTAAGCTCTAGAATATTCCGGAGATCTCTGCACAAGCGCAGACTTAACCCATTAGTGTGCATTCACAGAGACCATGAAGAAGAAATTACAGTTCAACTTGTTACAGTTCTATGTTGGAGATGAACCAGTACATGTTTATACAAGGAATCACAGGACATCTATTGTGCAACTTGTTTTTTTCTTAGCTGCTACAGATGACAGCTAAGCATATGAAGCAAAAAAGAATAAATAACATTCACATTTAAATAATCTCAGAAGAGCATGCATTACCAGGATTTTACAAACAACTCTGAAATTTAGATAGTAAATAAAAACATTAGAGCTAGCCAGTGTAGCCCTGGGCAAGCTACACAGTCCCAGAGTCCTGCCAGAAAAGGGAAAAGTCAACCTGAGCTCTCTATAGCTAGAAAACCCGAAAAAAGATCACTGCTGCAAGTTGAAATCAACTTGATGGCATACTACTACTACTACTACTACTACTACTACTACTACTACTACTACTACTACTACTACTACTACTAGAAATTGCAAGACACAATCTTTGACTGATTTTATACATAACAGATACAAATTTTAACCAAAAACCTAAGTATTAGTTAAATATCAGTGTAGTATTTATGTTGTTCCTAATATTGTTAGGGTTCTTTGTTTGTTTTTTGTTTTTAGCTTTGATGGTGTTATTTCAGAGATCTGCAGCTGGTTATAGCATTTTATAAAATTCTGCAGCACTGTTCCCAATGCTCCAATCATTATGGGGACCACTGAAATAAATGTGTTTCATCCACAAGTTACAGTGGTGCCTCACTTAGTGAGCGCACCGTACAACGACGAACCCGTATAGCGATCCCCTTTTTCGGGATCGCTATACGGAGCACCCAATCGCCGCACCTCGCTTTGCGACGATTGGGTGTCCCACGGCCATTTTGGAGCCGCCGATCAGCTGATCGGCGGCTCCAAAATGGGCGCTGGAGGACCCGAAATGGCCCCGCGCTGTGTTTTCGCGCCCTCGGCAAGCGAGGGGAGGGCGCGAAAACGCCGCGCGGGGCCATTTCGGGTCCATTTTGAAGCCGCAAAACAGCTGTTTTGCGGCTTCAAAACGGCCGCGGACGACCCGAAATGGCCCCGCGCCGCGTTTTCGCGCCCTCCCCTCGCTTGCCAAGGGCGCGAAAACGCCGCGCGGGGCCATTTCGGGTCCGTTTTCAAAACGACCCGAAATGGCCCCCCGTGGCGTTTTCGCGCCCTCGGCAAGCGATGGGAGGGCGCGAAAATGGCTGCCCGGGGCCAGGAAACTTCTCTAAGTGGGAAGTTTAGGGCCGATTTGGAACGCATTAAATGAAGTTTAATGCGTTCCAATGGCTTTTTACTTCCCGCTTAGCGAAGATTTCGTATAGCGAAGGTTAATCCGGAACGGATTAACCTCGCTATACGGGGCACCACTGTATTTCTATTGCCACATCTCTATTTTTCCCCCCAGTTCTTTATCTTCAATTCTGGCATACCCTGGAATGGCAATGCCAATTATCCAGACATTTCTTCATCCTTTTATAATGTCTATGCATTATGCTCAAGGTTTCTGTCTGTTTGAATATGAAAGACCCACAAGATTCTGAGCTGGTCATTTTCTGACACCTTCTCTAGCTGGTGTTCCCACAAATTCTTGGATGCTATCAATTATATTTTTTAAATCATGAATTAATATTTAATATTGAAATTCTATCATGTCTAGCTTTGAAGTCTGTCTGTGCAATCTCTGAGCATTCACAGATGAGGTGTGAGTTTCATTTTTTTCCCTTTCCAGAGTTGACATTTGCTGTGTACACTAATTCCATGAATTTTAGCTTTCATGTCATTAGTTTGGAGTGATTATTCTTGTGGAGCAAAAATTAAGTCTTTGGTTTTCTTTCTTTCTTCAGTTTATTTTTTCAGCTATTTAATTTTTCAAATTGCTGTTTCTTATATTCAACCTTCATTTCTGTTATTTTTCAATGTTTTCAGTTTACACTACTTTCAATATTTTTCTCTAATGTTATTACTATAATCATTTAAGCTTCTTTTTTCTTCCTCTGCTACCCATTATATTTGTAGTAATCCAAGAAAAACATGTGCCATCAATTCTGATTTAGAGTGGTCTGCTTCAGGGTTTACTATGTAGAGAATACACAAAAGAGGTTTACCATTCCCTTCTTCGGGGGTGGGGGAGCATTGTGGAACTTTGCAGCTTGTCCTGGGCAATACATACTGGATCTTCTTTGAGACAGCACAGTGGGGAAGTAATCCATAAACTCAAATGCATGGATTATAATCTGTCCACATCACTTTTTGGATGTAGTGCATGATGCATAGTTGCTAATTTCTGTGTTTTCTATCTAAATTTTCTAATTCACTTTGGGTCTAATTTATTATTTTAGCTAGGTATTTAATTACTGGAACTGAACTGAATTGCATTTCCATCATTTAATTTTGTTTTTGGAAATTTCCACAGTTTGATGTATTCCCTTTGTGTCAAATCTTTAACTTCTGTATGCAGGAGATTATCTTTTTCTAGTATTCCAAGAAATTTATACTTGTTACTTGCTAATGATTTTAAGATATTGCCATTTTTAAACACTATTCTATCTAGTTTTTGGAACTTAGCATGTTGTATAAGAAAAATGGACATTTGTGAAGTCCAAGTATCATCTGAATATCTTTGCTAAATATTCAGTATACAGTGGGGTCTTGACTTAAGAACGGCTTGAGTTAAGAACATTTTGACTTAAGAACCACTCTCATAGGAAAATATTGACTTGACTTACATACTTAGATTTGAGTTAAGAACTGAAAAAAACCCACATGGGAGGCAGGGAAAGTGCAAAATGTGAACTTTCAGTTAACTGTTGGCCAGTGAAAAGGGTGCCTGTCTGCTTCCTCACTCCTCCCAGCATTTAGAGAGTGGATTGGGAGAAAGTCTTCAGACTGCCTGGTACTGTACTGCCTGGACTGTATTTTCCCTGCCTTCCCTGAACCTTTCTTGACCTAAGAAAAAAAGAAACAATATATCCCCCTCCAGTGGTCGAAGGCGGAATAGCAGCTTCCCATTAGTTTCAATGGACGGAAAAGAGCAGATACGGATCAAATGGTTTTCAATGCATTCCTATGGGAAATGCAGATTTGACCTGAGAACTTTTTGACTTGAGAACCGCCTTCCAATACGGATTAAGTTCTCAAGTCAAGACCCCACTGTATTTAGTAGTGATTCTACCTTGGGAGGACGTTTTGCATATACTGCAGTTCAATGCTTTCCAATGGGGGAGAAAAAAATTCACCAAAAATTAACAAAGAGTCAGATCAAAGCCAAATTAATTTTGCAAGTTTTAGAAGGTGCACTAACGATCCCAAGCATTTAAAACCGTTTTTGAACCTTTTAAGACACACTTAAAATTGCAAAAACGGACATCGCAAAACCATTGGAATGCATTGAAAAGGTTTCAATGCATTCCAATGGGGGAAACATTGTATCGCTTAGCGATGTTTCCTATGGCGATTTTCGCTTAAGAATGGCAATCCGTTCCCATTGGAACGGATTAACCGTTTTTCAATGCATTCCTATGGGAAATGGTGTTTCGCTTAGCAATGTTTTCCCATAGCGATGGTTTTTTTTGAACCAATTAACATCGTTAAGCGAGGCACCACTGTAATTTTAGGTCAGCTATATATAACAGTTGGGTTGCTTTTTCAGTTATCTCTATTATTATTTAAAAATATCAAACACAATCTACCAAGTTGTTGTGGGTTTTTCAGGCTCTTTGGCCCTGTTCTGAAGGTTATTCTTCCGGACTGCAACCATGCTAATCTATCTGGGGATGCACCATTGCTACAGACGCAACATGAGGCAAAGTTATATGGAACCTCTACTTACGAACGTTCCTACCTACGAACAATCCAGCTTACGATCAGCTCTGTTCGCAAAATTTTGCTTCTACTTGTGAATGGAGCTTCAACATGACCTTTGGCCAGTGAAGAGGGTGCTTGTCTATAACATCACTTGTCCAAACAGTTAGGGAGTAGATAGGGAGAGTCTTCAGACTGCCTGGTACTGTTTGGTATTATACAGTACTGCCTGGTACTGTACTGTATGGACTGTATTTTTTGGCTTTTTTAATTTTTAATTTTTGGATTTTTGTAAACAGAGAGACTGCCTGTTCTCGGTGAGTACACTATATTTACTGAACCGTACAGGGTTTTTTGCAGCTGGGGGGGATTGGGCTAGGTGGGAGGGTTATTTTTCTGTGCTCTGATGGGTCTTGCAGTGTAGATTTTAGTTTTAAAATGTGTGTGGTTAAAATTTGGCTCTAAAGTCTTTTTTTTAAATCAGAAAATACAGTATTCTGTGAGGGGCCAGGCAGGCAGGCAGGCTTTAAAATGGAGTTTAGACTCAATTCTCTCCCCCCCATGTTCCTCAAATTCTCTGACTTTATCTCTGACCCTAATATGGCAAATGGGAAACCAATTAGCATTGCATACCCCTGGGAGGCAGGAAAGTTTTAAGGGACGGATCATACTTCCACACTATTAGAGAGCAGGCCGGGTAGGTGGGGCTTGTCAGCCATGGAAGGCAGCCCATCTAGGAGAAGGAAAACTCCAATTTTAAACCTCCACTGCCTTGTGGCTATATCCACTCATGGAAAAGGCTTCAGGAGTTAACCTAGAGGCAAAATCCGGAGCTGGAGTCCCAAAGACAATTCGTGTCATTCTGCCAACTCCTGCGACATTGCTGGAACCAGTTGTATTGGCTCTTGCCTTTCCATTCGACCATTTCAGCAACGTGGAGAGGGGGGATTTGCTGCTTGGGTAACAGCCTATCCTCCATACTACTTTACCCAGGCTTCATGCTCTGGAAAGGACACTTCTTGATACAGAGCATGTTACCATAGTCTCTTGAAACTGAAGGATGCCTATGATGATGATGGTGAGTACCCATTTGTCTCTGATGATGGTCACCCACGATGTGAAATGAGGTGCTAGGCAAGTCAAATAAGTACAAGGGGAGTGAAGAGTAGAGAACTGGGCTGGATAAGATTCCAAAATTTTGCTTTGGTTTCTTGTCAGGTATACGAAAGGACTGACGTGGACGTTGGCACTGATTGTTCTGGCAAGGCTGGAAGGCAGAGGCAGACTGAGCTAAGTATCTCAGTCAACAAATGGTTTGTATTGTTGGTAGGGATATGGTAGACGCCATTGATAGAGTTGTGGGTTGTAGTAGGATTGTGTATTATAAGATCTTGCAGTTTTTCTCATTTTTTGCTGTTGTCAAGAATTTCATCAGTTGATATCGAAGAGGCCGACCCCGTCAAGGGGTAAGTCCTCAATACACATGCGGGAATCATCTGAAATATGAGCAGAGCGTAACCAGGCATGCTAAGGGCAACAGCAGTGGCCATGTGTCTTGAGCCAGCCTCTACGATATGTCTAGCCGTGATGCGCTCTTGGCGAGCTAAAGCCATTGCTTCCCGATGAAAGGCCAGGCCCTCTCGGCTTACATTCACCCTGAGCTGATTGGAGTGAAGGGAGCGCCTTGTTCCATAAGAACCTGTGGTACGCTCCCATGGCTGCAAGGTAGTTTGCAGCACCAAGAGTGAAAGAAGCCAGAGAGTATACCCTGCATCAAATAATATCAAGTTTCTTTCCTTCTTTATTGTTCGGTGTTGCATTAGAGCGATTTCTAGCTTTATTCTGAGTTGTGTCTACTATAACTGAATTTAGGAGTGGATGTTTGGAAAGGAAGTCTGTATTGTTACCATCAGATTTATACAGGTTCTCGACTCATCTCGTGATCTGTTGGATAGAGGATGGCTTAGCCCATGTTTGCTTAATCAACTTAAGAAGAGATGGAATAAACCACATATAAAGTGGGGGGGGGGGTTTCTGGTCTTCGTTAATGTCCTCAGAGACTTTGTCAGAATCAGACTGCACTGGTTGTTGAACATCTAAGTCCATTGCCTTAGTAATGCGTAGAACCAGTTGTAAGATGAAAAATCCTCTGACGGAGAAGGTGGATTCCTATCCGCAACATCAGAGTCTGGAGTTGGCAAATTCAGCGGTGACTCAGGGGGTAGAAAGGAATCTGAGGTATCAGTATTAGAGGATCTAGACAATGAGGTTTGAGATGGAGAGGGTTCATCATCTAATGCAGCAGTTTGTACAGGTTTTGACTTGGTAATTTTCCGTTTGGTAAGTGAGGTTTGAAGAGTGGTATGTTGAACCTTTGCACGGAGAGAATGATGGGATAGTGTAATCTGGTGTGGTATCGGGGAAAGGCCAGTATAAGTGGTAGTAGCCTATAACGATGATGTGGCCTCCTGCAGTACCGCAGGCGTTGTAGATGGTTTAGTGCGCTTTGGTATCGGTGGTTGAGGCAGGTCCTTACCAAGACCTGTTTCCTTTTGCTGGATGATGTACGGTGCTTTGGTACCGGTGGGGGGACTGGGGAGTCATCAGAAGTGGAATGCTGATATCGAGGATGGTACTGAAGTGGGTCAGAATCAGACTTGGCAGTCAGAATCAGGCGATTGGCAGCCTAATGTACTTAGCAAACTGGACTAGGCCAGACATTGTAGCAGCAGTAAGTATGTTGAGTAGACATGTGTCTAAGCCCATGGTAAAGCACTGGCAAGGACTGAAAAGAGTATTTAGGTACTTGAAGGGAACGTGAAGATGCCTGGTCATAAAACCTTCAAAAGAATTAAAATTGATGGCTTATGTAGACAGTGATTGGGCAAACGACAAAACTGATAGAAAATCATGTCTGGATTCACAGTAATATTTGCAAATGTGCTGGTAGGGTAGAAATCCAGAAAACAAAGTTCCATTGCTACTTCAACAGCTGAGGCTGAGTTTGCTGCTTTGTCAGAGTTGTGCTCAGAAATAATTTGGTATAGACAAATGATCAAAGATTTAAGGGTTAAAGTATGTAATGCAATAAAAGTGTTTGAGGATAACACAAGTTGCATCCACATGGCACTGACAGAAAAGATGAAAAACAGAAGTAAACATGTAGACATCAAATACCATAATGTCAGAGAAACAATAAACAAAAAACTGATAGTTACAGTACTGTGAATCAGAGAGAAACATTGCTGACATTATGACAAAACCCTTAAGTGCACAAAGACATATAGAGATAACCAAGGAAATGGGTATGAGTTTTGCTCAGGTGTAAATTAGGGGTGTCAGAGTATAAAATGTCCTAATGAGCTGCCATGATGTTCAGGCATGTCAAAATGCTGAGTCACTGTGACTCAGGAGGGCTGGCTCAAAGATGATGCAACATCTGTGCTGATTGGACACAGCCAGATGCATAAGCGTATATATGTGGACTGTGCAGAGAATATATATTCCTGCTATTCTGATGAATTCCTGGTGTCGCTCTGTATACTTGTAAATATCCTATAAATACACGCCTGGGAGTGGAAGACGCTTATCGTGTCTGTGTGAGGCATTTTGCCACAAGGACCTTGAAGTTACTCTGCAAAAAAAAAAAAAAAAACTTCTGCGTGTTCATGCATTAACACACTCCACCTCAAGAAAGGCTGGTAACAACTATGCAATGTCACTGCTAGCTCTGGCTTCAACAAGTCTTTCAAAATCTGTGTCACATAGTAAATAATCCTACACCATAAGGAACATTCATTTCCAATTAACACTTCAAAATAAACATTAAATCAAGAATACAACATAAATGTAACACATAATATCACAGTTTATTTACTGAATGGGAAAAATTGTTTTCTAGATGAGATTTATACTTTAGTGTATAACACTGTGTATCTGTACAAACACCGATTTACCTGTGAAGCAACCTCTGATGTTTTCTTGTTTGCTGGATTATCTGTTGTTGTTGGAGTTGGTAGCAACCTGGACATCTGATTCTCTGAGGGGATCAAGAAACAACCTTACCACATTGTTTAACTAAACAATGAATTTTAACTACATGGGTAATTTTAACAGAAATTGGCACCAGATTTTTTTTAGCGTAATGTCAATATTTTACTATAATACAGTAGAACCCCCATATCAGCAAGACCAGTATCCCCTAAGTCACTTATCCAGTCTGAAAATATTAAAAGAAAAATCCTCCAAAATATATTTTAATGATAAAGTTACCAGAACTGGCCATAGGAAGGAGCCAGAGACCATGCTATGTATAGCATTCTTTTTTATTATAGTACTCAGTATAATCTGAGTATTCCAGGAAGTGCCCAGGGGGAGGGCTTGGCACCAATACCCCACAGATATGAGAATCCTACCGTATTTGAACTAGCCACAGCAAAGCAATTCCAAATCATGTATTTGAACAAAGTTCTAGTATGAATTACTCACATTTACATATCCTTGAAATCGGTGACCAAAATTCTATTGCAAAAACCTAGATGCATAAGGGCAATCACACAACTAGTTTTCCTGATTTGCCATCATGTTTCTGGTTACATAACTGATTATGCAACCAGGTACAAATGGCCAGTCAGCAGAATAGCTACCACTACTGCATTATTCCGCTTAAGTGCCAATGTAAGGCAAAAGGAAATAACTACAGGTAAAAAGCAGTAGATGTGTAAAACTTACCAACTCTAGGTGTTGCTACAATGCTTGTTTCAGAAGGAGCTGGACTGCTGAAGGAGGACAAAGGGATCTTCATCTGTATGGCGCTCCTATTGGCGGGAGGAGTATATACTCCTGAAGTAGTCACAGTAGCTAAAGTAGTCCTTGCAGCTTGTGCAACAGGGTGTGCTGTTGAAACAGCCTGCACTGCTAGAGTTGTCCCTATTGAGCAGCCAACACTGGCTGGAGAGTTCCTTTGAATGCTAGAACTAGGTAGAGAAGTATTATTGTTTGGTTTTGCTGAATTAGCTGGTGACAGAGCCAGTGGGGTTTTGGTCAGGTTACCAACACTAGATTGGCTTTGTACAGGAATAAATTCAACGCTGCCAGATTGCTGGTTAGTAACTAAGGTACCAGTATGGCCTTGCAGGAGCTGAGGCTGGGAGGACATTGCAACAGGTACGTGCAATATTACTGGCAAAGACTGCAGTGAAACAGACATTGGCTGTGTGTTGCCACCAGGCACTTGGCCAGGGCCAACAACGGTCGCGGTGTTAGCTGCAGGAATAACGGATGTTGTCAAGGATGCAGAAGTCAATGGTGCAGAGGTGACTGGTGTCTGTGGTTTGGAATGTCCACTGTTTGGTGTCTGAGTAGTAGTAACAGTAGCAGATACTGCAAAAAAATGAAAGAGAATGGTTTCAAAATTCTGTACTAAATGAACTATTCCCATTAAGTAGTATAAAAATGAGACAACACAGCATTAAATGATTATTTTGTCACAATAATGGATATATTTACTGACACAAAAACATTTATTTCCAAAATACAATGTGTCAAACCTGAATCAGGATATAGTTTTTGTTCTATCTCAATGCTGCTTCTGGAAAGCAGACGCACAAACATAATGTGAAAATTTGGCATAGGAAGCAGAAGCTATTTTAACACATGACACAAACCACAGTAGATAAACAGCTTGTTGTTATGTGCCATCAAGTTGCATCTAACCCATGGCAACTCTATGAATGAGAACTTCAATATGCCTTGTCCTCAACAGCCTTGCTCACTTCCTGTAAGTGCAAGTCTATAGCTTCTTTTACGGAGTTAATCCATCTTGTATTTGGTGTTCCTTTTTTCCTGCTGCCTTCAGCCTTTCCCAGCGTTATTATCTATTCCAGAGAAACTGCGTATTTCTTGACTTCTCATGATGTGCGTAAGGTTATGTTAGGACAGCCTCAGTTTTGTCATTTTTGCCTCCAGAGGTAGTTCAGACTCAATTTGCTACGTGACCCACCTGTTCAACTCTCTGGCAGTTCAGGGTAACATACAAAGCTCTCTTCCAGCATGATATTTCAAATGAAGAATTTTTTTTCCTTTACAGTTTCTTTACTATACAGCTTCCACATCCCTACACAGTGATCAGGAACTGAACAGTACAGATGATCATAGTGTTGGTCTCCACTGACACATCCTTTCTCTTGATAATTTTTTTTTCCTAATTCCTTCATTGTTGCCCTTCCAGGTCACAGTTCTTCTGATTTCTTGGCTGAAGTCTCCATTTGGATTGATGACTGAACCAAGGTATACAAAATAATTTCATTATTTCAATTTCTTCATTGCCAATATCAGAGTTGTGTAATTCTTCTGTAGTTATGCTTTAGGTTTTCTTGCTATTCAACTGCAGTACTTTCTTCTTTCCCTTTGTATCAGAGGTTCTTTAAAGTCATTGCTGCTTTTTGCCAGTAAATTGGTGTCATCTGAATAGCTTAAATTATTGATGTTTCCTCCATCAATGTTCACTCCTCCCTCTTTTGAATCTAATCTGGCTTTTTGTATGATGTCCTGCATACATATGGAAGAGATAAATGCACCACTGTCTGACACTTTTGCCTATAGGAAACCGTTCTGTCTCTCCATATTCTTGTCCATAATACAGGTTACTTATCAGGACAATCAAGTGCTGAGGCACACCAATTTTGTTCAGAACAACTCATAGTTTCTCATGATCCACACAGTCAAAGGCTTTGCTTGGCATCGACTGATCTTCTGAAATTATCTGCTGTGCTCCAGTAGCCAGTGGATATTTGCCATAAGACCTTGAGTGCCTCTTCCTTTTCGGAATCTAGCTTGAGCATCAGACATTTCTTCCTTCATAAAAGGTAAAAGCATTTGTTGCAACACCTTAAGCATCACTTTGCTTGCATGGGAAATTAGAGCAAAAGTCCTATAGTTACTGCACTTCTTGGCATCTCCTCTCTTGGGGACTGGAATATATATTGATCTTTTCCAGTTTGTGGCCCGTTGTTTTATTTTCCATATTTGTTGGCACATTCTTATTACAATTTTGGCAGTTCACTGTGGCTTGAAATAGTTCTATTGGTATCTCTTCAACCCTGGTGATTTCTTTCTTCCCAGTGCTTTCAGAGCACCTTCCACTTCATTTCTACAACTGCATGTTCTTTATCACAGGATTCCTCTTCAAAGAAGCCTGCCATCCCTTTATCTCTTCCATACATGTCTATCATATAATGTTTCCACCTTCTCTTTATTTTCTCCTGGTCCAATAACAAGCTTATCTCTTGGTCATTTAGCATTCCTAATCTAGATTTAAATTTCCCTTTTGATTTTTTTCCTGATCTTCTAGAAGATATCTCGTTTTTCCCTTTTGCTGTTCTCCTCTATTTCTTTGCACTAGTTATTATAATAGATGAACTGAACACATACAGAAAGATTTCTTCATTCTAGGTCAGGAATGGGAAAAACCCTTAGTCCAGTGTGTGATACACTCTCTTCTTTGTGAGTCAGGAACTAAACAGTAGGTCAGTTCTAATGAGAGGAGACTATCTGCTGTTTTGAAAAATACAGATTTTTCTGCTGCAATAAGTGAGTGGGAGCACACCTTGCCAAAGAGAGGAGAAATATTTTGAGGGGTCCAGGAGCAGCAATTATCATTTTTAAACTCTAAACATAAGGGCCAGAGTCACAAAAAGAGGTTTGGGGGCCGCATGATTCTCACCTGTTGATACTTAAAAATGGTGCCAGGCAAGAAACATTCAAAGTATAGCTATTATGGTGTGTTGCATGTACTATTCATCTATTACTTAAAGAATAGTGGAGTGTGTGGTTTTACATATACTCCACAATTTTAACACTGCCAGATTACTTACTACCTAATTGTAACAAATAACAATAAATAACTTTAACTTCTCCCAAAACATCATTGGCTGTTCACGCCTCTCTTTGGAAGAATTGTATAAGAACAGATGTAAGAGGAAGATATCTAACATACTGAAAGACTCCTCTCAGCTCTTTAAACTATTACCATCAGGAAGGAGATTCAGGGTATTGAAAGCAAGGACAAGCAGATTCAAGAACAGTTTTTACCCAAGTGCAATATTGAGTTTAAATGCGGGGCCATAGGTTTTTGGTGGAATTTTAATTGCTGAGAGAAAACGGGGTATCTATATTTGGATGGTGAAAGTTGTGTATATTTTAACTTTTTTTTGTAGTGTTGTCCAGTTTTACCTTGGGGAAGAGCACCACATTTCGTTGCACCCACTTGTGAGCGCAATGACAAATAAATTTCTTATGTCTTATGTCTTACATGCACTGTATATAATTTCTGACAGCACATTAATTTTTCTGAGCATAGGTTCTACAGACCTATTGAGAATCTACTTTACTGACTTTTATTACATGGAGGTAGCATACAGTTTAGTACAGTGGTCGGGGAACAAGAGTAAATTGCCTCAAATGGGGTAAAAGTGAAAATCCTGGGGGTAATTAACAGAGCACTACCCCCCATCCCCCACCCTGCAGCCAAACCTCAAATTGTAAGCCACCTCTCCCTGTTACTTCCTTGGTTGTGGCAGTAAATCCGTTCTTGTAAATCCGTTCTTTCAGAGATCGGACATAAGCCTGCTTGATTGGTTACAGGTGTAGAAGACCCCCGGGCAGTCAATCAATCCGGGGCTTGTGAATGACTGCTTCCACAGGAGATGACTGCAAGCAAGCAGGAGGAGGGAAAGGCTCCAGTTAACGTGGGAAGGAAGGTGTGAGAGACTGATGGCTTCATCAAGCTTGTTTAAATGTATGTAGAAAATGGATGGATGGAGGGTGTGTGTGTGTATGAGAGAGAGAGAGATTGACTCAAAACTATGAAAAAAGGAACAGGCAAGTAAAACAGAAGACTTGAATTAAGGCAGGGAAAAAAAGTGGCTTCATTGAGCTGGTTTAAATTAATGAGCAGAAATGGACATACTGAACTGAAGTGACTAATTGTTGAAAATTGAGGAAGGATTTGTGTGTGTGTATGTGTGTGTGTGTGTGTGTGTGAGTGAGAGAGAGAGAGAGAGAGAGACTATGAAAAAAAGAACAGGCAAGCAAAACAGAAGGCTTGAATTAAGGCGGGGAAAAGGGTGGCTTTTTAAGATGCTGTCTAGGTTTGTCATCGCTTTCTTCTCAAGAAGCAGGCGTCTTTTAATTTTGTGGCTGCTGTCACCATCTGCAGTGATCATTGAGCCCAAGAAAGTAAAATTTGTCACTGCCTCCATATCTTCCCCCTTTCTTTGTCAGGAGGTGATGGGACCAGTGGCCATGATCTTAGTGTTTTTTTTATGTTGAGCTTCCTATCATTTTTTGCACTCCCCTCTTTCAACCTCATTAAGAGGTTCTTTAATTCCTCATCACTTTCTGCCATGCTTTTGCATAGTCAATGAAACAGAAGTACAGTAGACGTTTTTCTGGAACTCTCTGGCTTTCTCCAGAATCCAGTGCATTTTAGCAATTTGGTCTCTAGTTCCTCTGCCCCTTCGAAATCCAGCTTGCACTTCTGGGAGTTCTCGGTCCACATACTGCTGAAGCATAACCTTGCTAGCATGTGAAATGAGTGCAATTGTACAATAGATGAAGCATTCTTTAGCACTGCCCTTCTTTGGGATTGGGATATGGACTGATCTTTTCCAATCCTCTGGCCACTGCTGAGTTTTCCATTGATGATGATAAAAAAATAGTGCACTGGTCCTTTGATATTGGGTGGTGGCACCAGGGTGGGTGACATGACCTTTGGTTTGTTCCTTTTTGCACACCACACACAGAATGATTAAAGTTGTAGGAAAAGCACCCCCCAACTCTGCCTTGGCTGTCTCTAGCAAGCACATCAATTGCTAGCACCACTCTGACAGCCATTGATGATGGTGAAATCCTCTGTGAGTTAGCAAAAATGTAATGCAACTTGCTAGGCATGTTGGACACCTTACTACTCCCTATACCACCCCATGGCTGGTGCGCAATGTGTTCCAGCAAAAATAGTGCACATCTTTATTAAATTGGGTGCATCCTGCTAGTTCGGTAGATAGCCTGGCAGCCATTGATACTGCTGATATATCCTGCTAGTTTGGTACACAGCCTGTGTAGATTCAATACGATTTTGAATTCAAATAATGTATGATTTCCTTCCTTTCAAATCAAGGGGGTAATGTCGGCGTAGACCATGTTGCAGCATGGCAGATGTGAGGTATCTCAATTCCATGCTGCGAAGTAGTAGATGTTGACAACGCTCTAGTGGAATGTACAGTTAAATGATAAGGAGGTGGTTTGCCTGACAATTCATATGCCGAAGAGATGGTCTGGACAATCCATCTTGAAATGGATTGTGAGGAGACCAGTGCTCCTTTGTGAGGACCATGGAAACACAGGAAAAATCTGTTAGTTTTTCTGAAAGCCTTGGTCCTGTCAATGTAGAAGGCAAGAGAGCATCTTATGTCTGACAGATGGAGCATGCGCTCTAGAGGAGTTGATGGTTATGGAAAAAATGATGGTAAGATAATTGGTTGATTTAGGTGAAAATCTGATAAAATCTAGTACAATGTGATCTTATCTGGATGGAATTGGATGAAGGGTGGATCAGAGCAGAGGGAAGCAAGTTCACTGGCTCTTTTAGCAGATGTTATTGCCACTAGGAAGGATGTCTTTAGAGAAAGTAATTTAACATCTGAAGAAGCCATCGGTTCAAAGGGTGGGCACATAAGAGCATTGAGGACAAGCGGTAATGACCATTCAGGGATGATATGTTGGCGTGGTGGACGAATGTTATTGAGTCCTTTGAGAAACTTTTTTATCATTGGGTGAGACAGAAGTTTAGCTGATTTAGAGTTAGCTCGTTGATGGGCAACAATGGCGGAAATATAGACTTTTAAAGTAGAATAGGAGAGTCCAAAATCAAACAGATGAAGTAGAAAGGTAAGTAGTGTCTCCAGAAATACAGGTATTATAGGCAGGTTATTTGATTCAGTAAAGGTAAGGAATACTTTCCATTTGTTCTTGTACAGGAGTTGGGTCGACTGCTTTCGAGCTCGATAGAGAATATGCTTCAAGATGGGAGTATCCTCCAAGCTGTCAGATTCTGTGATGGAGTATCTGGATGGTAGACCACCCCACCATCCTGTGTCAAAAGATTGGGAAGTAGAGGGAGTCGGAATGAGTCCGTCGACATTGACATTGACCTGAGGTGAGTGAACCATGGCTGGCTTGGCCACAAAGGAGCTAAGAGGATCATGTTCGACTGGAAGCGTCAAATTTGGATGATTATCCTTTGAATGAGTGTCATTGGTGGGAAGAGGTGGAGCATTCCCTTTTCCCAATCTGTCATGAATACGTCCCCAATGGAGTTCTTGTCTGCTCCAGCTCGAGAACAATAGACTCGGCACTTGGTGTTCATCCTCAATGCAAACATATCAACGGTTGGTGTTCCCCATCGACGGCAAAGGTGATAGAAGATGGAATCATTCAGTGACCACTCGTGCATTCTCAATGTCAGACGACTAAGGTGATCTGTGATGTACTTCTTGTCTGTGGAAATGTGTACTGCTATCAGGAAGATGTGATGTTGGTAACACCATTCCCATAGCTCAATAGCGAGGTAGAGGAGGGATAAAGAGTGAATATAAAGTTGTGGTATTGTCCGTGGCGAGCTGTACTACTCGACCCCTGAGGACTGGTTGGAAAGCACGGAAGGCTTTGATAATAGCTAGAAGCTCGACATGATTGATATGGAGCATTCTTTCTTGATTTGTCCACAGGCCATGAATGTTGTGTTGAAGGCAATGTGCTCCCCATCCAGACAGGCTGGCATCGGTGGTAACTTGCACTGTCTGCTGGAAGAGTTGAAATGGTTGTCCTACGAGTAGATTTGATAGCAAAGTCCACCAGGTGAGTTGTTGGGATAATTCTGGTGTTACTGTGAATCACATAGATGGGTGGTCTGTCATCGGTTGAATAGTGACAGGTACTGTGACTGGAGAGACTGCATTTTGAGTCAGCCATGCTGAATCAACAAGGTTGCAGATGCCATGAGCCTGAGGCGGTGTTGGATGGTAGCCGTTCTTCAATGTCCAATTGGACTGATTTAGCTTGTCTTAAAATCAATTGTGATTAAGAAGTGAAATCTTCAGAACGAGATGGGGGGTGATTTTCGTTGCTATCAGAAGTCGGTGTGGGGAAGTTGGAAGGGGATTCTTGTGAGGATTCCCAGTCTAATTCCTGGACAGAAGACGAAGAAGTGGATGGTGATAGGTCCCTGTATCTTGATAGAGAGGTCCTGGTAGATGGAGGCTGAGGCTGAAATGAAGAGCGGGAAAGGCATCTATCTGGTTCGGGTATGGGATGGGGATCTGTATATGTAGTGGCAACTTGGATGGATGGTTGATGTTTGGAAGACTGTTCAGATCACTTGGACTGAGATGGTTGAGATGTCGGGATCGAATGCTTAAGGTTAGATTTGGTTGGGGGAGGCGGAGCTTGACTGCAACGAAGCCAGCAGCTCCCGGCAACAGCTCCCGGGAAAAGTTGGAACCGCCTGGTCTGTTGTCCCTCTAGAAAAGAGGGACCGAAGGGGAGGCCAGGAGAGGTCACCCCGAAGCAGATGGTGAGCCCAGAAGGCAGAAGATTTGGCAGCAACCGGGTCGTTCTTCCCTCTGAAAATTCACCCAAGCACAGACCGGAGACGGAAGGCCATCTTATGGCAGAAAGCTGCATGAAACTCCACCACCAAATTTCTGAGGAAGGAGAACAGAAATGCAGCCGAAAATACACAACAGCAAAGTAAGGCTTTGATTTATGAATAACCTCATTAAGATGTAAAAGAAACTAAAGGGAAAATACCTGACTGAAAGGAGAAAGAGGAAGCAGCGAGCCGTGCCTGCTAGCTTGTTTTTTTTTTCAAAGCGAACTGACTGATTAACAGCAAGTTTATAATTAGCAAGCTGGCTCAAGGTCATTGAGATATACATTTAGATGGAAAAAAATTGTGTTTCTGGAAAAAAATCCCAGAGGAAATACTACTCAACAGGGACTGAAATCTTGTCAATGCTGTGTAATCTGGATTTTCCTCACTAGTTTGAGTGGTACTTTGAAAATAAAATCTTGTCTTTGGAGCAGGAGGTATAAGCTTTTGGGAATAAAAAACAGGCAATGAATCATCAGTGTGGCAACATAGATTGAAGAGTGGGAGAAGCCACTCAAATGGGACTTTGATAACAGAAGTGACTTGGGTTTTGGAAAGAAGAATAAATCCCTGGGAGCAACGGACAGTAAATTATCAGCTCATCAGAGAGAGGAACTTAACAGAATAGATGGAGGACCTACGAAAATCAGGTCTGAAGTTATTAAAGGACTATGACGGTTTTTCCTTTTTAGGAGAGACTGGCTCCCTGTTTGATGCTTACTTTGGACTCTCTTTTGGCTGGACTGTGTGGATTCAGAGAATATTGCTATAATATCTGGGCAAGGAGGGGGAGGAAATACCTACGGGAGGCTTTTGATGATGGGTGTGGTTTGTTGGTAAAATAGTGGAATCAAAAAATATTATTTATACAAACCATATGTATTGGAAAGATGGAAATGACCTTCGAAAATGTTAAATATCAATGGTTGGGAATGTTGCCAGACAAAGAATGGCTGGTTACTATGCAAATGACAATAATAACAGGATTTCAGCAGGTAAATTAGCACCTCAACCAGGTAGAAGACCTGATGAAAGGGAAACCATCAGAGGTTAAACAACAACTGAATGAAACTATAGTAACTCTAGTACAGTTTTTATTAAGAGAGATGCCAGGTAAGATAGATAGATGAGATTAAGAGTTACCATGTGATCTACCCAGCTATAATAGTTAGAAAAGGTGATGTTAAAAATCAGACTACTGTCCTGGATTTAATTTTATCTCCCCAAAACTGGAAGAAAATAGAGGCACAGAAACGAGAGAAGGGTACTGAGAAAATATGGGAAGTGCTAGAAATGGATATCTTTCCAAATAGGCTGAATGTACGTCCAAGACAGAAGGAAAATGAAAGAGGGGATGTATTTTATAATTGGTCTCGATTTCTTGATAGAGTTGGAATAACTTAGATTTAAATTAAAATATGAATATAAGCTGATATTTAGAGGATAACCAAATAGTATAGAGATATAAAAAAAGAATACAAAGTTGTTTTTTGCATTGAAAAATAGATAGATCAGAGGCATGTATACCTAATAGGAATAGAGTGGATGATTGTATATTCTGTGTTCTCCTATCCTCAAAACCCCTTTTCCCATCCCTTACACTTCCTTTTACCTTTTGTATTCCCTACCCTATTCCTAGTAGTTTAAAAATAAAAAATTAAAAAAAAAATAAAAAGGGTAGATTTGATTGGGACCTGAGATGTAGTGTAAGTTAGTAATAACTGCTGCGATCGATGCCAGCGTGGCAGTGGAGAAGGAGATGGTGATGGTCTGGACGTCTAGGTGCCCAGAGTAGATGTTTCCTAAATGGGCGGGGAATAAATAAATAAGGAAGGAAGGAAATAAATAAACAAATAAAGGTCGCTATGGAAGTATGTATCTGACCCTTTTCAGCTCATCATAATACAGATAGTCCTGGGATTCTTCCAGTAGGTAAGGATCATAGTATTGATGTCTCTCCCTCCTTTTATCACAGTGATAATATCATGGAGACTGGGGGTAGTGGTAATATTCCTGATGTACTTCCGAGGTGATCGCCTGACAGCTGTTTTTCAATTGCCTGCCCTGATGAAGGGCTAGAATGGGCCGAGGCCTGGCTGGATGGAACATCAGCCACAGAAAGGCCAGTATGAGGTGATAGGCTACCAGTCAATGCTGGAGCCTGTGCAGAAGGTAACTGTGGCTCTTCCCTTTCCGATGTGGAGCCTGGAGCATCTCTTGAAGACTCCTCCATAATAGGCGATGGTAAAGTCGGTTGGGGAGGGTCAATGTGCACAGATTTGACCAATATATTTTTTTAAGAGTTTGATTTATCTTTTTTCTTTTTAGGTAATTCCTGGGCTTGAGCCAAAGAGTTCGATATTGACGTCGATTTTGGTTTCTACATTGACTTGGACTTATCAGACTTCTCCTTAGATCATGGAGAAACAGTCACAGAGCTGGGAGCAGGCTGAAATTGAGCTTGCCGCTCTACCAGTGGATCTGGAGATCTTGTGGACTCCATCCAAGCCACGGTGGGATTAAGGGAGTTCTCCCACAGGTAAAAACAAAGAATCTGGAGCCTGAGTTTAAGGGCTGGCTTCGTCAATTTTTTGAAGGCCACACAAGAGTGGGTAGGATGTTGTTCCCCCAGACAAAATAGGCAGTGATTGTGGCCGTCTGTCAGCAGTATCTTATTAGAGCAAGCAACGCACCGCTTAAATGGCCCTGGTGAGGCCATAAAGAGCGGGAAAGTAGAGGGGAAAAATGGCTGAGAGCGGGGAAGCAAAAATGCGGCTAGAGGAAAATTGAGAAAAACTCATGGGGGAACACCGAATCACTAATTAGAAATAAAGGTAGATGTAAGGTGTTAATTAATTGATTTCAATGCAATAGAATCTCAAGGCAATAACTAATGCTCAATTCTTCCAGAGGACATCTGAACGACATGGCAGAAAAAAGGAACTGAGGAGAAACTAAGGTGGGTGGAGCATTGCTCCACGGGGGAACATCCCACTAATCATGTATCTTTAAGCTCAAGAATCTTCTGAGACGTTCAACGCAGGTGCAGAACAACCTATATGTGTGCACTCACAGAGACCACAAAGAAGAACGATTTGGAGCATTAGATTGTTGGTCAATATTTCTCTAAAATAAAAGGGGAATGGTGTAAATGAGTAAGAATATGAATAAGATATGGCACACAGTGCTGATGGAAAAAATGACTAATAAAATTAGATGATATAGAGAAGAAATCTAAGGCACAGTCAATTCACCAAAAGCTGGAAGCCTTTATTAAAATATGCCAATAAAATAAATGTAGAGACACGTGGTTCAGAAAACAATTCGGAGCATTAGATTGTTGGTCGATATTTTTCTAAGATTAAAAATGGGAATGGTGTAAATGTGACCTTGTGAAATGTGGGAATAGCAGGTGGTCAACAGTTAAATGTAATAAGTAAGATGATAGATTATTATGTTAAACCTTATATGTATTACTTGTAACATGATGGATTGTCATGATTTATATAAAAATTTAGAAATAAAAAAGAGAGCAAGAAAACAGGCAAAGAGAAATGCTGTTCCAAATTGAGATGAAGAAATTGGAAATAGCTGCCCATTATTATTATTATTATTATTATTATTATTATTATTATTATTATTATTATTATTATTATTATTACTACTACTACTACTACTACTACTACTACTACTACTACTACTACTATCATCATCATCATCATCATCATCATCATCATCATCATCCAGTGTGGCAAATCCCTCAAATATCGATCTAACGAAATTTCCCCAATATCGGAAAGGAGATTGTCCTGAATCTTTCCCAATTCCCTTTGAGAGAGATTATTGGGACTTCAGGGTTAAAGATAATGAGAGAATGATAATTTTAAGACCACATATAGGGGGAGTTTTATCTGAGATCTATTCACAGATGCCTCTTGAACAAGCTAGAGATTTTGAGGCTTACTGAAAGATGGTGTATTCCCAATGTGGGATTAATTCAGAGCATCTCAGGAGAAAATTTCAATCTATTCAAAGAAACCTGAGAAGTCTTTTGCTCAACCTGGAGCACATTTAACTCAGTATCTTAATAAGTTGCTAGAACAGGAACGGGTCACTTCCTTAGACCAGATGAGAAATATGTTTGGATTAGAACAATTTTACAGTGGTGCCTCACTTTACGATTGCCCCGCATTACGATGAAAACGCATTATGATGATCTTTTTGCGATCTATGGCAGGTCTGTGGAATTTCCCATGTGACATCGTCTCCTTATCACCCCCAAACAAACGGGTTAGTGGAAAAATTTAAGGGAACTTTAATGAGGATGAAAAGTGCATATGTGGCAGAGAACCCAAATGATTGGAATAATAAATTACAACCACTGCTATATGCTTATCGAGATATCCCGAGACAGCACAGGTTTTAGTCCTTTTGAACTTTTGTTTTGTCATTGTCACATGCCCGCCTGTCCCTTGGGTTGTTTTACCAATCAAAGGGCACAAGCTACATGTTGTGTTGCTGCCACCAGCTGATTACATCAACATTATTAATTATTAATCACAGAGGTCCAGGTAATGTATCATTTTAAGAAGAACCAAATAGAAGTTGTTACAGGTGATCAATGTTGTTAACTCTTAACAAATCATCCTACATCATCCACTCTCAACTGCCAACCCTCTCTCTCCACTCTAAATTCTAAATTCCCCAGTCCTCCAATCTTTAATCTTCTCTGTGGAGACTCTTAGATCTCATGACTCCGCCTCTCCGGCACTCTCACTGGCTCATGCAGATAGCACATTAATATTCATGACCTGGGCAGACACCACAGTTGTAAAGTAAGAGGGCCTTTAGATTTGTTACAACAGAACTGAGAAGTTTATAAACAAAGGGACCCTGAGTCAACTGTAGAATACATGGATAATTTAATGAACACTTTACAAAGATCAGAAAAGATGGTACGACAAAAAAGCCCGAGAAAGAACATACGGCCCTGGAGAAGTAGTAATAATGTTGAGACCCATAAAAGGAAATAAGTTGTAGTTAGCGTGAATCGGACCGTACTCAGTGGTCTCCAAAATGAATGATGTCAATTATATTCTCTAAAGGGAAGATGCAGGCCGTAAAGTACTCCATGTCAACATGTTAAAACCCCATCATAGGAAAGAAAACTGGGTTCTATATAGTGTCAAGGAAGACGCAGAAAGGTACACCCTCCTAAAACAAACTAATTAAGGGGGGAGGGATGCAGCGTTTACTCCGGTGATGAATATTTATATTGAGATTTGCATGAACCAATAGGAGTTGGTTGGGGCACAGTTAAAGGGAGGAGAAGAAAAGGAGAGTCGAGGAAGAAGGTTGCTTAGTTAAGAGTTAATGACACTGATACGTGGCCCGGACCTCTGTCATTAACAGTGGATAAAGTTGATGTAATCAACTGATGGCAGCTGAAAGACATGTAGCTTGTATCTTTGCTTGGTGAAACAACAAAGGGAAAGGCGGGAACATGACAGTGCGGAAAGGGGAACTGGTTATATATTGTCATTTAGCAGATGTCTTGTCCAACAGGACCTTTTTCTTGAAGGTTTATACCTTATGTTGGACTCTTGAGGAAGGATTAGGAATCCCATTGTTGTAATCAGTTTTCCATTTACCTCATTCTATGTTTACAGATTGAAATGTGGCTTTTGGCCCTCAAACATTTTGACATCCACAGCACCACTTGCTCATTTCATGTGGCCCAGGATATCTGGCTTCCAACAGGTTGTTGGGAGATATTGGTTAGTCATTTTGGTGGTTAGTGCAACTTTGTTAGAAGGCTTTAATGACCAGCTTAAAAGAGGTAGCTGTCAATTTCATAAAAAGGGGACTTCTTTCCATCTCGGTTATCTGGGTGACTAATCATCAGTTATTAGTTCATCTTCTGGGAGCAAGATACTTGATAGAAAAGATACTTGAAAGAGTGGTTGGGGGTAAGGGCATAGTCCCCTAATCTTTATCTGTTCATTCATTGTGCTAGGAGCCAGTTTCATCGGAAACAGTTTTTGTTGGATGAAGAAGGTCCATGTGCAGTGAAATTGCCCTGGCCTAATAGGCTGCAGAACCATTCTGCTGTTCTGCCCAAGAAATTAGGTTTGCTGTCCCCATGCACTGTGCAACTCGGGCTGCAGAACACATCTACAGCTGGCATCTCAGTCAGGATAGCCTTTCATGCCCCGAGCCTTTAAAGGAGATAGTGCAGTAAAAGCGGAGCTAAAGATGATCCCCACATGTTCTGATTGTATACAGATATTTCTACAGCATACAGTCTTCAGAAGACTGCAACTCTTCATTTTCAAGTTCCAACGTTCAGTATCAAGCCTGGCATACTTGCTGCCACCACTGTATTTAACATAATAGTAGCATCTGTTACTACAGTTGCCATCTGAGAGAAATATTAAGATACTTCTTTTAAAACCTGTGTAAGAAAGTAAATTAAATACATATCTGAGATGGGGAAAAAGTTTTACCTGTATTCACAGGGGACTGAAAAGTAGCTGATGTGCTGTCTCCTACATTTCTCTTGGACTCCAACATCTGCCTCACTGTGCCAGCATTTCTATGAGACAAAGATTCATGTTAGTTATGCTAAACAGTGCAGTTTGGCAATGAACACTACAGGAGCTGAGAGACAAATATTTTAAAAATCTAAGTATTCATAATTTGATCACAAATTCCAGAGTGTCTCATTCACAACAATACTGGGTTCCTCACACTTAGTAGTAGTTAAGTCCTTAAGCAGGACTTAAATTCAATTGCTGAAAATTAAGAAACAAAAAGATTCCTAGCTCTAAGAATTCATATACTACAGAAATGAGTTACCAATTTATTTTGAAAGCTTACCGATATGCCACATTGTTGATACCACCTGTGTCACTCACTGCTTTTCCTGGAGAATGGGGTGTGCTTTGTAGATTCTACAAAGTGACAATAGTTAATGTGAGACCAATGTCTTAAAACTCATATTTCAAACATAATTCTATTCATCTGGCAGACTGCTCTACCTTCAGAAACTCCTACAGTAGTTTGTAAGTGGCTAATATACAATATCACTTCCCATCTTCCTTGTTGCCTGGTATTCAGATTATACATACAAGCACTGGTGTATCTACCTGTATCATCATAACAATCCTGCATGTTTTCACACCATAGGGAGTAAATCTGCAGGTGCAAAAAGTATTAAAGTAAGGTATCTGAATTTTCCTTCATACTTCAAAAAAGAAAAGAGGGAAAAAGACAATCAAGGGCTGTTCACTGAAATAAGTTTTCTGCTCTGGTCTGAGAGTCACATGACCAGACTAATAAATATTGGCAAGTCTCAACTATCACAAAAATGTACAGCACACCTGAAATCTACTTCATATCATGTTATGTATGCTTCAAATTAATAAGCAAACAAACTTTTGTAAGAATACATTTTGTGCAGTTTCCAAGCGATGACTCATTTTAAAGTGCCTTAATATTAATAGAAGGATTCTGACCTCCCTTTTCTATTTTCTGGAAAACATAGCAGATAAGATTGTCCAACTCTAAAATATAAGGAATAAAGGGTTTCCAACAGCTTTACCAAATTAACAAATCCCCTTCTCCACATAAATAATGCATAGCCATCTAGCAGTTTGCCTAGGAGTGCTTTTTATGCCAGAGAGATAATGTCAGATAAGTCCAAGATGGTCACCATAAAAATAATTATTTTGTGCCAAACAGTAAACCAGCAAAATAATTCAAAACTCAATCTTTACTTCTATTTTCTTCTTGGAATCTTCTCTGGCAGCTCCAAAACGTTTTGTCAATCTTGCAATTTTAGCCTGAAAGTAACATACAGAAGGCAAGGAAATCAACTACATTTGCAGTATGCATTGCACTAAGAAGCCAAAACAGCAAGATCTTTAAAAAGTAGAACAAAATTTAAAAAGTTGATTAAATTAAATATATCTTTTTATTGTTATTATGGAAAATGATTTATAGAACAAATAAAAAGAGATTACTTACCTGTAGCTCTGGTTCTTTGAGTGGTTATCTGTGAATTCACACTAATGGGTTAACCTGCGCCCGCACAGAGCAGCCTCGGAACTTTCTAGCTCAAGCACATGGTGCCGGGACCTTCCACACGCTGGCTACAAGTTTGCCCCCTGCACCAAGTGCCTCAGTTCCTTAGAACCATGTAGCACATGTGATGTGCAGTGGGGAGGAAGGGCAGGAAGTGTGAATCCACAGACGACCACTCGAAGAGCCAGAGTTACAGGTAAGTAACCTCTTTTTCTTCTTTATGGTCTCTGTGAATACACACTAATGGGTTACTAGCAAGCTCACTTACCCGGAGAAGGGACGTCACAAGAGCACTGAAGACATGACAGCACAACCCACCGCTACCTCAGTCTTGGCCCGGACGTCAAGGCGGTGGTGACAGGCAGTTGATGCTCCTCACCAAGGCAAAACAAGCAGCAGGAGTGCCCGTCAGAAAGGGGAATCTTGTTGGAACAGACCTCGCACCTCTTGAAGAGGCCTGGCGAGGCCACAGACTCAGAGCCAGTAAACACAACAGGCCAATTTTATTCTTTTAGAGCAAACTCATTGTGAAGAAGAATGGCTGACGGCCCAAACAAAGCCAGGAAGGTCCAACGTAGATTAACTAGGCAAAGGCCTGCTGTTGGTTTTTTTTAGAACACATGAAGTTCCTAACGAAGCTGCTGTAGCAGCAGTAAAAAAGGAACTAAGGCACTCGGTGCTTGGGGCAGAGCTATAGCCAGTGTGTGGGAGGTCCCAGCACCATGTGCTCGAGCTAAAAAGTTCCAAGGCTGCTCTGCGCGGGCGCAGATTGGCCCATTAGTGGGCATGCACAGAGACCAGGAAGAAGAACAGTATATTTTTAATTCATGTAACCATCTAAACATAGATGCTTTAAAAGATATTACGCAGTCCACTATTGATAAGAAACTGAAGCTTTCCTTATATGAAGATTGCCTCAAAAGAATGGAATGCTACTTACTCTTGATTCAGTAAAATCTTAGTAAACTTGAAATAGACAAGTTACTTACCTGTAACCATGGGTCTTCAAGTGGACCTCTGTGAATTCACACACTTGGGTTAAACAGCGCATGCACTGGTCTTCTCGGAGTCTTCTAGAGCTTTTCTCAAAAAGTAACAAAGTTTAGAGTTGCCCCTATCACACATGCTCCAGCCACCTCAGGCTTCAGTTCCATTTATCCGCCACAAGAGCCTGAGCTCAGTATATACATAACCAGTGATGGATAGTGGGGAGGCTGCGTGGGATGTGTGAATTCACAGAGGTCTACTTGAAGAACCATGGTTACAATTAAGTAACCTGTCTTTCTTCTTCGTGGCCTCTGTGAATGCACGCACTTGGGTGACTGACAAGCTCACTTACCGGAAGGAGGGCCGTCACTGTAGAACAGATGTTAAAACAGACCTGCCAAAACTTGTCTCCTTTTTAGCATGAAGGTCAAATCTAGTGTGTCATGAACGTGGACACAGTAGACCAAATGGCCGCCCTGCAGATGTCAGGAATGTCCACACCACGCAGCAAAGCAGTAGATGTTGCCATGGCTCTCGTAATGACCTTTTAGACCTTCGTAGGACGAAGCAATTGTGGAGACAAGCCATCTAGATATGGTCGAAGACGAAGCAGGTGAAGCCTTGTGTAGTCCATGGAAACACAGAAAAAGCCTTGGGGCTGAACGAAAGTCCCTTGTTCTAGATATATAATAGGCCAAGGCTCTTCGGAGGTCCAGGGAGTGGAGCATGCGCTCGACGTCAGAGGATGGTTCAGGAAATAACGTTGGTAACGAGAGGGGTTTACTGAGATGGAAATCAGAAACAACTTCAGGCAAAAAGGAAACATCTGGATATAACAAAACCTTGTCTTTGAAGAATTGCAGGTAAGGAGCATCTTATCTTAGAGCTGCCAACTCACTTGCTCTTCTAGCAGACTTAACAGCAACTAGAAACGTTTTAAACGATAGTAAACATATATCACATGAAGCCATGGGTTCAAAGGGACGGCGAGTCAGTGCACGTAGTACAAGAGTGAGAGACCATTCTGGTACTGGGAGGATGAATATTAGAAAGTCCTTTCAAAAACAACTTTAGTGTTGGGTTAGAAAACAAACGAGCTGATTCAGAGTCTCTGGGTTGGAAGAAAACTATGGCTGAAACGTAAACCTTGAGCGTTGATAACACAAGTCCCAAATCAAGCAGGTTGTGTAAATACATCAGCAAAGTTTGGAAGGAGACAGGGGATGATTGTAAATGTCTTGATTCAGTAAATTTAAGGAAATTGTTCCACTTATATTTGTAAAGTAAATTAGTGGATGGCTTTCTAGTTTTATCTAGCACCTCTTTGATTAATGGGAAATCCTCCATGCTGTGAGGTGAAGAGACTGCAGGTCTGGGTGTAGAATGTTGCCCGAGTCCTGAGTCAGAAGATGTGGTGACATCGGCAGTCTGAGGACATCCACATCCATCTCCTTGAGGGTGGAGAACCAGGGCTGACGTGGCAACCATGGTGCAATGAAGATGGCCTGTGCTCGTACTGGCCTCATCCTGACCAAAGCCCTTTGGATTAGTGGAACAGGTGGGAACAGGTATAGCAGATTTGCTTGCCAGGGAATCATGAATGAGTCTCCTAGGGAGCGAGCACCCATGCCTGCACGAGATGCATACCTGTTGCACTTCTTGTTCGTGACTGATGCAAACATGTCTACGCATGGTAGGCCCCACCTGTTGCAGAGCCTCTGAAAGATGTCCTCATCTAGTTCCCATTCGTGGGACTGCCCTGTCAAATGACTCAGTTCGTCCGCGAGTTGGTTCTCGGTCGTTGATATGTGATTTGCTACTGGGAAAACATGGTGAAGGTAGCACCATTCCCATAGATGCACAGTCAGGTAGAGGAGTGACATGGATCTTGTCCCTCCCAGTTTGATGATATAAAACATGGCTGTGGTGTTGTTTGTGATCACCTGCACACCATGACCCTGTATCATTAGTAGGAATACTCTGAATCCCTTTATTACTGCTATCATCTCGAGGTGATTGATGTGCAGACTTCTGTCTCTTTGCGACCACAGGGCATGGATCCTATGATGCCCACAGTGTGCTCCCCACCCTGTGGAACTGGCATCTGTAGTGACCTGGACGGAAAACTGTAGAGGACGAAAGGGACGTCCGATAAGATGATGTGGTTTGAAGGCCCACCACTGCAGTTAATGTGCTATTTCTGGGGTAACTGGTAACTTTTTCCTGGAGTCGTCTCGAAGTGGGTCGAACAGGTTTAAGAGCCATGCCTGCAGAGAACGCATCTTTAGACAAGCATGTGGCAGTGCCGACGTCGTTGAAGCCATGAGGCCCAGCAGATGCTGAGCATGATGTGCTGAAATGTAAGAGTGAGGTTGGAACTTTTGAACAGCCTTCCTCAATTTTCATATGCATTCTGGTGGTAGAAAAATCCTTGCTTCTAGGGAATTCAGTCTCGCTCCTATGTAGTTGATGACTGGAGATGGAACCAAATTTACTTTTTAAAGATTTATTGTGAGACCCAAGCTTTGTAGAACATGTAGTGCGAAGCTGGTGTCTCGTAAGGCTCTCCCGTCTGGATTTGGATACTATCAACCAACCGATGTATGGAAAGACTTTGATGCCATGAAGACACAGGAACGCAGCCACTGTTGCCATGCACTTTGCGAAGGTGCGTGGAGCTGTGGAGATCCTGAATGGAAGGGCGCAGAATTGGAAAATCTTGCTTTGGAAGATGAACTGTAGAAACTTTCTGTGATGTTGCTGTATTGATATGTGAAAGTATGCGTGCTTTAGGTCTATCACCAGAAACCAGTCTTTCCTTTTTTGTAGGTGGACAATTGCCTCTAGCGTGACCATCCTGAACCGTCATGTGTACAGATAAGTGTTCAGATCCCTCAGATCCAGAATAGGTCATATCCCTCCGTCCTTTTCTGCACTGCGAAATACCAGGAGTACAGTAAAACCCGTTGGCTATGTCCCGGTGTGGTACTTGTTGTATGGCTTGTTTTTGGAGAAGAGTGAGAACTTCTTCCAGGACTGCATTGAAGGATGTAACTTTGATGTTTCCTAGAGGAGGGAGATCTACGAACTCTAATCTGTAGCCAAATTGGATTATATTTAGTACCCAACCATCCTTTGTGACGTTTGCCCATTTGGATAAAATGGAGCCAAGCGGGTGTTTGTAGAATTTGTAGTGTGTGGAACGTAGGAGTCAAAGATACTACTTTGATTTCTTGTTGGGAGGACGATAGGACTGACACTTTTGAGATGACTGCTGATGCATATAAGACGGGGCAGACGAAGAGAATTGGGAAGATGTGCCTTGTGAGTTTTTGAAGGAAAGGTAAGTGTGGGAGGAAGACTGCTGATATTGCTATTGAGGGTATTGTTTTTGCCACTGATTTCTTTGAAATTTGGGCTGCTGATGGATGGTACAGTGGTGCCCCACATGACAACGACCCCACATGACGACAAAATCGTTTGACGAGTTTTTTTGCGATCGCTATAGCGATCACAAAACGATGGTTCCTATGGGTTTTTTCGCTTTACATTGGTTAGGTGCTTGCTTCGCGAACCATTTGTTCACAAAACAATGATGCTTCCCTTTGCAAAATGGCTTCCCTCCCTTCACAAAATGGGTGTTTTCCGGACAGAGGCTTCACAACACAGGGATTTTAAACAGCTGATCGGCAGTTCTCTATGGGTGATCTTCGCTGGACGACGAGGTATTTCCCCATTGGAACACATGAACTGGTTTTCAATGCATTCCAATTGGGACTTTTTTTGCATGACGATTTCGCTGTACAGCAATTTTGACAGAATGGATTATCGTCGTCATGCAGGGCACCACTGTATATGACTTAGCTGTCTTTTTTATTTTATGCAGGTTTTCCAATGAATCATCTGTTTTCTCATTGAAGAGGCCTTTGGCATTGAATGGTTGATCTTCAATTTGTTTCTTCGCATCTTCTATGATGCCAGAAGCACGAAACCATGCATGGCGCCTCAGTGCCACTGCTGAAAAAATTGTCTTAGCAGAAACATCAGCAGAGTGTCTGGATGCCAAACGTTGGTGTCTGGAGACTGTTAGTGCCTCTGCATAGGTATTTAGAATATCTTGAGTCTCTTCTGGAGCTGACTCTAAAGCTGGGAGGACCCTGGACCATAGCTGTTTTTGGTATGCTCCCATAGCTGCCTCATATTTAGCTACACGAAGCATAAAACTGGCGAAGGAGTATATCTTTCTCACTAAGACGTCCAACTTCCTGCCTTCCCTGTTAGTGTTACATACCGACGTCCCGAAGCTCTAGAGGAGTTGGCTTGTGCTATGATGGAGTTCGGAGCTGGGCGCTTCGCAAGGAAATTTGTATCATCTCCATGAGTACGGTATAGATTCTCAGTTGTACGAGCAACTGGTGGAGGATTAGATGGCAGGGTCCATGCTTCTTTGATAAGATGTATAAGGGCCGGTATGAAGGTTAAGCTGAGTGGATGCGATCTTTCTTGGTCGATGTCACCCAAAATAAGGTCATCTGAGGCAGGAGGGGGTTGCTGCATCTCCATCTTAAGTGTCTTAGCCATTCTTGCAACAATTTGAACAGGAAAAATCCTCAGAAGGGGAAGACGGGTGAGGGTCCCCTGCATCGGATTCAAAGGACTCTGCCTCCACGGGTGATTCTGCTTGGGCTGGAGAGAGAATTTCCCCATCTTGCTCCGAAGAAACAGATGAAAGGATTTCTCCTTGCTTGGAAAGAGGTGGTTGCTGAGAGCCTTTCCTCTTTTGTTTAACATATGTAGTTGCTCTTTGTTGAGTTACTGAGTGACGCTCACTAGATGGGGTTCCTTTCTATGTTGACCTTGACATTGTGGCATGTTTAGAGTGAGCCTTAGAACTGCCCTTTGTTCACAAGTCTTCGTCGACATCGAGGTGGTGATGGAGAAGAGGACGTCGAAGTGGATGTAGTCATAGCGCACTTTCTTATGCCTGCGGTAGTCCTCTGACTTCGAGGATGAGTTGGAGTTGGAGTCATCGCATCGACGTCGGGAGTGCTTCCTATTGACCTTGACAGACTTTATCATCTTGCTTGGATTTCTTTCGATGTCAAGAAGATTTAGTCCAGACAACCACCTCTTTGTGGGAAGATCAACGCCGGTCCGGTGAAATATGTTTCCTCTTCGCTGTCTTTTTACGAGGTGGGGAGTCTTGCCTTGAAGAAGAGGAAGGCGAAAGAGGTGTAGGTGACACCTGCCTGGTAGAAACAGGGCTGTGATGGGCAGAAGTCAGGCTAAAAAGGATAGCCCCTTGAAGTTGACTCAGGCTCAATGAACGTTCGAGCACAATAGGTGATGTTCCTTGATGTCAAGAAGGCAAAAATGGAACAGCTTCCAACAACAACTCACGACCCCGAGATGAGTCCTTGAGGATCAGAGATGGTAACAAAACCGTGACTGGCGGAATAAACTTGTGATCCTTAGGCTTGTCCTTTTTGTCCTGCGAGTCGACTTTTTCTGCTTTGAGGTCTCTTTAGCATTCAGTATTTTCGATGTCGAGGCGGAAGTCTTTTTAGTGGTTGATGAGGAAGATTTTTTTCCGATGGTTTCTTGACTGATTTAGCTACTGACGCTGAGGGAGATGAAATGTTTCTTTCTGACCGAGGAGTAGCCGAGGGATTGGACGCTGTCTCCATGTCTGATGGTTTAGAGGCAGACAGGGTTTTATCCCAAAGGTAAAGCTTGAGACGTTGGTGGTGCGCTTTTAGGGCAGCCTTAGTAAAATTCTTGCAATGGTGGCAAGATTGAGGCTGATGTGAATCTCCCAAACAAAACAGGCAGAGGTCATGACTGTCTGAGAATGGAAGTTTGCGGGAACATGACTTACACCTGCTAAATGGCCCTGACGGGGACATAAAGCAGATAGGGATAAGGTTGAAAGACTCATGGTGGTAATTGGTGATTTCCAAAGGAAAACAAATACTGATGATATAATCAGCACCCCGCAGCGCCAATCAACAAACGAAGCTTCCTCAATCATCAAATAGCGGCAGTATAAAGCCAAAGTAATCAATACAGTCCACAAAACAGAGAGCAGTCAAAGATGGGCCGAATTCAGGGGGCAACAGAAGCGTTTCATGATCGAAAAGAACAGTCCGAGTCAAGCCGAATAAACAAGAAAAAATAATTTGACAAGAGCTCTATCCGAGAAGTTCCTAGCACAAAGGCGGTAAAATGGAACTGAAGGCTGAGATGGCTGGAGCATGTGTGATAGGGGCAACTCTAAACTTTGTTACTTTTTCAGAAAAGCTCTAGAAGATTCCGAGAAGACCAGCGCAGGCGCCGTTTAACCGAAGTGCGTGCATTTACAGAGGCCACGAAGAAGATCTCAAGAATTTTTCATTGCAGCTGCCTCTTCACATATGGTTCTTCCCTATAACAAACTTCCATTTATCTTTTCAGAAGTCTGGAACTAAAAAGCCAGCTTTTAAAAAAATTACCTTGCAACTTATCCAACAAGTAATTTTTAACACCTTGATTAAAATTACAATATTAAGGCAATCAACGATTTTAAAAGACTTTCTAATATACAAAGAAAAATATTACACCTTATTATTACCTTTATGGACCTCACACAATTGATGTTATATTCTTGTAGTACCTAATAGAATCTTTGTAGACACAGTTAGGTCCAGAAATGATTGGACACTGAAAATCGTTTCATAATTCTCACTCTATATGCCACCACAATGGATTTGAAATGAAGCAACTGGGATGCAATTGAAGTACAGCCTGTCATCTTTAATTCAAGGAGCTGAACAAAAATATTGTATGAAATGTTTAGGAACTGCAACTATTTTCATACACAGTCTCCTTATTTCAGGGGCTCAAATATACTGTAATTGGACAAATTTAACAAAATCATAAATAATATCATTTTTCATACTTTGTCAAGAATCCTTTTCAGGCAATGACTGCTTGAAGTCTGGAAAGCTTGGAATCACCTAGCGGTGGGTTCCCTCCTTTGTGATGCTTTACCTGGCCTTCCTTAAAGCTGTCTTCAGTTGTTCATGGGTCTTTCTGCCTTGTGTTTGTCTTCAGCAAGTGAAATGAAAGCTTAATTGGGTTGAGATCATGTGATTGACTCTGGCATTGCAGACTGACTCTGGCATTGCCGTAAAAATTCCTGGGCTGTTTTCGCAGTATGTTTTGGGTCATTCGCCACGTAAAGTGAAGTGCTGTCCAATCAACTTTGCAGAATTTGGACAATATATTCCTATACACTTCAAAATTCATCCAGCTGCTTCTGTCTTCTGTCACACCATCAATAAACACTAGTGACCCAGTGCCATTGTAAGCCATGCATGTCCATGTCATCATACTACCTCCACTGTATTTTACAGAAGATGTGGTATGCTTCAGATCATGAGCTGTTCCAAGCGTTCTCCATACTTTTTTCTTCCCATCATTCTGGTACAGGTTGATCTTAGTTTCATCTGCCCAAAGAATGCTGTTCCAGAACTAGACTGGCTTTTAAAGATATTTTTTGGCAAAATTTAATCTGGCCTTTCTATTTTTGAGGCTTATGAATGATTTGCATCTTGTGGTGAACCCTCTGTATTTGCTTTTTGTGAAGTCGTCTCATTATGGTAGACTTGGATAATGATATACCTACCTCCTAGAGAGTGTTCTTTACTTGGCTGGATGTTGTAAAGGGGTTTTTCTTTACTATGGAAAGGATCCTACAATCATCCACAACTGTTGTCTTCTGTGGCTGTCCAGGCGTTTTTTGTGCGGCAGAGCTCACCAGTGCATCCCTTTTTTCCCTCAGAATGTACTAAACTGTTAATTTGGCCACTCCTAATGTTCCTGCTATGGATGGATGGATTTATTTATTTTGCAGCCTAAGGATAACATGTTTCATGTACATTGAGAGCTGTTTTGAACGTATGTTGTAGGTTCATGGCAACAGCTTCCAAATGTGAATGCCACACCTGGAATTAACTCCAGACCTTTTAGCTGCTTAACTGATGATGAAATAATGAAGAAATAGTCCACACGTGTCAACTGACCATTTACTTTTGGTCCTTTGAAAAAGAGAGTACTACATATTAAAGACCTATAATTCCTAAACCATTCCTCCAATTTGGATGTGAATACCCTCAAATTAAATCTGAGAGATTGCACTTTAAGCCCATATTCATGATTTAGCTGTAACTTGAATTTATTTTGGTAAATGGCCAAAATAACAAAATTTGTGTCAGTGTCCAGTTATTTCTAAACCTAACTGTAGTTATCCATACACAGTGGAAGGCCTGTTTCTGTCTCTGTGCCTGCAAATGTGAAAGCCATCCATGACATAATCACGGAGGACCGCCGAATATCAGCCAAAAGTATTGCTATATATCTGAGAATATCATGTAAGAGAGTTGGTGCCATTATCCACAATGACTTGGAAATGAGAAAGCTGGCAGCAAAGTGGATCCCCAAACTTTTGACAACCAAACAAAAGAGGAAACGTGTGGAGTCACTGGTGGCTGTTTTGGAACATTTTGCAAGAAATGAGTCAGATTTCCTGGGCAAACTGGTAACTGGTGATGAGACATGGATCTACTGTTATGATCCTGAAACAAAGGAACAGTCTAAGGAATGGAGGCACAGTGGTTCCCCCAGGCCAAAGAAGTTCTGAGTGCAAAGGTCAGTGCAGAAGCAAATGGCAACAGTTTTTTTGGGGGGGATAAGGAGTTCTGCTGGTGGACTACCTCCAACAGGGTTCAACCATCAATGCAAAATATTACTGTGCTTTATTGACGAAGATGAGGCAAAACATCAAGGAAAAACGTCAAGGAAACTTTCCAAAGGTATCATCCTGTTGCATGACTATACCTCGTCACACACTGCAGGTGAAACAATGAAAAACTGACGTCCTTAGGCTTTCAAGTGATGCCCCATCCACCCTATTCTCCTGACCTGGCTCCTTCTGACTATTATCTGTTCCCTAAACTCAAAAAACACCTAAAGGGAAAATGATTTGGGAGTGTTCTGGAGGCAATTAATGCTGCAAATGAGTGGTTACACCAGCAGTCCGAAGAATTTTATTTTCTGGGACTTAAGAAGCTGCAAGACAGATGTCACAAGTGCATTGATTTCCTGGGAGAATATGTAGAATAGTGTGGCAGTTACAGCGTCCTAGCTCAATTTTTTCTGGGAAAGGCTCAGTACTTATCAGCACCCCCTCGTAGTTAGCTCTTTGGTGGATTTAACAGAAGAAAATCAACATGGCATTTCCTCCATAAACTTGAGATTGGTATGGCTGGATGAGTAAATATTTCTCTCTCTCTCTCTCTCTCTCTCTCTCTCTGTATGTGTGTAATAATGTGCTTAGAAGCTAAATAACGTATTTTACTTTAATATATTTTTACTTTTAACATCTCTGGTATTTTTAATATGCTTTTAAAATACTATTAATGAGTACTTAATGTTACAATGCTTTTACTTTTCATTGATATATTACAGTGATGTATACTCTGCCTTTATAGGCTAAAAGCTCCTGTATTTTTAGAATATAACTTAAAACATTCTTTTAACATTCAATCATATTTTTGTTCCTGCGTATTAAGTATTGCCTATAACTTATGTTTTAACACCTTTAACATTTCAAAAGTTGCAAGGATGTATTTTTAAGTATTTGCTCCTACTGTTTTCTTCATAGCTGTTAAGACTTTTGGATGTCAGAATGATTTCAAATTAATTTTGTACATACGGAACATAGAAGCAATGTAGATAAAAATAGTTTGTAGAAATAGATGAACTGAAGTTGCCTGTCATAATTACAACAGTGAAGAGACTTATATTTTAATGCCCAGATAAATTTAGGTATGATTGTCTGTGATTGTCTGATTTCATTCTGGAATTAACCCTTTATGGGATAAATGCCAGCTGTGAAAAACAGGCTTCTGATTTTTTCATGTATGTCTACAGAATTCCTGCAGGATTCCTGGGAGGGTCAGGCACCTAATTTTTGGGTCTGACACAACCAACTGAGAAGGTCCACTACTATTACAGGCCAAATGACTGCCTATAATTTCCCCTATTATGCAGGAATGTTACAGGCAGTAAGTGATTTACTTTTAAAAATGATGAACCACCTCTTTTTGAAAAATAGTGCTACAAAGTCTGAAAAGCACATGTTTACATACCTGTAATTCAGTAAGAACAGTTTTATGTCTCTTGCTACATTCAATCTTCTCTACTCTGGTTTTGAGATCTGCTAGAGTCTTATCAAACACCGCACATTGCAAGGCACTAAACTTCTCTTCGAGAAACCGATGTATGACCTGTACAAGTATAAAAAGATTGCTAATGTTACTACTTTATATAGAATCATGTAAGTATATATATATTGTTCTTGAATGCAACAAAACATCTCAATAAAACACAGGTATCGTCATACAGTAAAGTTGGCTTCCCCTAGCTATTTCTTCAGTATGTGGAGATGCTACTGATAAATGTTATGGCATGACACAGAATTTCAGCAGCATGGCAGTTTACCATGTTTTAGAGTGCAAACAAGGCATACAAGGGTCATACATTTAAGCAGCAATTCTTTTAATATATGTCCCAGATATTTCTCTGAAACTAACCTATAAACATAGCAGTCTGAAAACAAATGTGGAGAAATCAATGATCTTTTGAGTATCCAAATAAGCAAGTGTTAAGTTGCTTGAAAAACAATTAGGCATATAGTGGTGCCTCGACTTACGACCATTTCGAGTTACGGCCAGCTCCGGCCGCAAAATTTTCTTCGATTTGTGACCGGAGTTTCCAGATGCGAACAGAAAAAGGCAGGAAAAAAAGGAGGGAAATTCAAATTACTAACTGTTGGTAAGCGAAGAGGCTGCTTCTTTGTAACTCTTTCGCCTCAACGGTTAGAATGAGTGCGACTGGAGGAGGCTTTGGACTGCCTGATAAGATAGGGTGCTGCTTTCTGCTTTTTAAAACTTGTTCTGGGTGGGTTTTGCAGCGTGATTTTGTGCTGGAGGGATTATGTTTCTGTGCTGTGATGGGTCTTGGGGGGGTTTGTTTGGGTTTTTTTTCCCCATTTGCAATGGGTCTTGGGGGGGTTGTTTACTTTTTAGAGTCCCCCCCCCCATTTCCAATGTGTCTTGCAGCAGTTGTTTGCTTTTTTGGGATTCCCCCCACTTCCAATGTGTCTTGCATGCTTCGCTTGCTTTCTGCTTTTCCCCCATTTCCAATGTGTCTTACGTGCTTTGCTTGGTTTCTGGTTTGCTTTTTCCCCATTTCCAATGTGTCTTGCATGCTTCGCTTGCTTTCTGCTTTGCTTTTTCCCCATTTCTGATATGTCTTTCATGCTTCCCTTGCTTTCTGCTTTGCTTTCCCGCCATTTCCGATGTGTCTTGCACGCTTGGCTTGTTTTTCTTTTCCCCCCCCCTTTCGGCCAGAATGGATTAATCATGTTTCCGACCAGTCTTGAAGTGTTTTTCTTTCTTTCGTGAGAACAGATTAATTACATTTCAATGGGAAATAGTGCTTCGACTTATGACCATTTCGAGTTACTACCATCTTCCGGAACGGAGTAAGTTCGTAAGTTGAGGCACCACTGTAGACTGAAAATGATGTTATAAAGTTCTGCATTCAATTTATTTACATCCAGGTTAAGAGAGATGTTACTTGAAGAAAACAATAAACTAACAAGAGGAAAATCAAGATTATCTAGCTGGTTTAGTGTTGGTTAAGGATGGGCAACTTTGTTGGGTCTGGGACCCAGGTTCAGCCTCTGGATCCTGCCACATCTTGCTACTGGAAGCAACCCAAAGTGTTACCCACTTAACTTCTACTTTCTCAAACAGCAGACTGTCTAAGGACTTGTTACAATATACTGATGATTTACAATGGCTTTTAATACAGCAACATAGTCCTATCAATGGGAAACATTACAGCTGAACTCAATGAAACTTTTATCTTAGCATAAAAGGTTGTACTACAAATGACCTGCAGTGACAACTTACTGCAGTGTTCAAACAACTTCAGATGTAAGTTAGTAAAATACACAACTTCAGTACTTGCTAATCTTACCTAACAGTCACATAATGTCATGAACTGAAATGCAATACTCTGTATACAAATATCCTCTGGACTGAAACAGATCATCAATAAATGGTGTATGTGTTGAAATGTGCAAACCCTTGGAGGCCAAATGACTGGATTCTGGCATGCTTATGTGCTGAAATTGAGACCTGTCTTTTCTGGTGGAGTGAAATTATAGAGCAAGCAGCTATCAACCCAGGCTGAAAGTTGTATGGACAAGCCATCCAAAATGCTGTACCAACATGACAGTAGGTCAAATCAACATTCTACATCAATGTTGCATCACAAATACATTAGCCATTAATGATTATCAAAAGAAACATACTAGTAACTGAATGTCAGTCATCCATTTCTACATCTTTATGAAAATAAACATCTGCACAGACCACAGGTGAGTCTGAAAAACTACAAATAAGGATAAAATTTCAGGATCTTCTTAACAACATACAGCTAGACTTTGTAACATCATCTGAAGCTTCACATGAAGCACAACGGTAAGCACAGAATTAGGCAAGTTCCACTGTGCTTGTACCACTAGTTGTGAAATTATGACTGCAAGGTTAATCCTGTACAGTGGTGCCTCGCATAGCGAAGTTAATCCGTGCAGCAAAAATCGCTGCTAAGCGATTTCATCGCTATGCGATTTTAAAAAGCCCATAGAAAAGCATTAAAACCTGTTTGATGCGTTACTATGGGCTTAAAACTCACCTTAAAGCGAAGATCATCCATACGGCGGCCATTTTCGCTGCCTCTTATGTGAGGAATCCATCCCTAAACACAGCGGGCGGCCATTTTTTAAAACCCGGTGGCCATTTTTGAACCGCCGATCAGCTGTTTAAAAATCATCGCTTTGCAATGATCAGTAAGCGAAACAGGGAACTGATCATCGCAAAGCGAAAAAAACCGCATAGGAAACATCGCAATGCAATCGCTTTTGCGATCACAAAAAGTTCATCGCTATGCGGTTTCATCGCTAAACGGAGCGCCCGTTAAGCGAGGCACCACTGTATTTATTCTTTGCAACAATTCCAAAAATAGAGACACACTAGGAGGTACAAGACATTCACAGTAATTCAGAGAAGCTGAATTCCTGTTCTTTAACTTATTGTCATCCTGGTGACCGCAAGTTTTAGTAATCTCCCATCCCATGGCAGTTACAACTTCCCAATGACAAAAGGGCCATGGGACAGAACTAGATGTTTAATGTCCAAAAAACTCCACCCTTGCCAATGAAACATAATCAGTCTTACACAGGTGCAAGTCATAGGAAAGGACTTCAACTAGTGAATGCGATCGCAGGAGAAAATATAATCACTGGGTTTACAGTCACCATAGTGAACAATATGAAATATATGAGAAGCCCAGTATTATTCTTTGAACGAACAGTAGAAACAGAGAAAAATCTGCATACAATAATTTGCTTTTGCTCATTCAGCATAATCCTGTGTAATATTTTGATCTTTAGGATAAAATATTCTTAAAATCTGATGTAGGTGGAGGAGGGAAAAACAGAAGAGGCAAATAAATGCTACCTTTTCTAGCTTCTGGTGAACATCTCCTCTAGCTGTAATTTTTACTTCAAATTCTGTTTCATATTCTTCTGCCATATATCGCCGTCGTTTAGAATGAACATTGTCCATATCCTCTGACTTGGAACGCTTTCTTCTTGATACCTCACCTAAAATTTATATGTTTCATTTAAAATATTTCTTAGGTGCCCATTCAATATTTTGATATTCACAAGTTAACATACATTAATAAAAACAACTCAGTTTGACAGTATTTGAAAGAAACAGATCGACGTAATATATTCTTCAAATGCAGTGGGCAAGAAATGCTATGGACCAACAGCATAGAGTTCATTTATGACAAATAGCTTCATTCACAGCACAACAATGTCCAACCGTATCAGGACCGAAACAGAGCAGTTAAACCCATGTTAGCTCACCAAAAAGAGAAGTAGAGACAGAATGAAAGCAGCAGTACTTATGTCAGCATACTAGGCAAGCACCAGGGGCATGGTGGCGCTGCAGTTAAACCACAGAAGCCTCTGTGCTATAAGGGCAGAAGACCAGCAGTCGTAAGATTGAATCCACGCAATGGAGTGAGCTCCTGTTGCTTGTCCCAGCTCCTGCCAACCTAGCCGTTCGAAAGCATGTAAAAATGCAAGTAGATAAATAGGTACCACCTCGGTGAGAAGGTAACAGCATTCTGTGTCTAGTCACGCTGGCCACGTGACCACGGAAACTGTCTATGGACAAACGCTGGCTCTATGTCTTGGAAACGGGGATGAGCACCGCCCCCTAGAGTAGTACACGACTGGACTAAATGTCAAGGGGAACATTTACCTTACTAGGCAAGCTGGAGGTGGAATTTAGGAAAGACACTTATCACTAGGGAAGACATGGTACATATGGCTTTAAAGCAGTAGCAACAAGAAGGCCAAATGAGTAACTTCCTGAAGTACACTACTTTCAGGTACCCTAAAATAGTACGTGGAGGAAAGGAGTAATATTTTAAATATCTACTACATTTGTTGACTCAGCTTTCTCAGGTAGGCATGGGACATCCAGATTTTTTTTTTTCACTTTGGCTTCCAGAATTCACTAGGAATTCCCCCAGTCAGAATTCTGGTAGCTATGACCAAAAAATCCAAATCCTCCAAGAAGTTTCAGAACACAAACCAGAAAAGAAAACATACTTTCAATGAATTCAAGTGAATGCTTATCCATTTTGAAGAGGCCCAATTAAAAATTAGGATAGTGTTTTCCACATACTCAGATTACTTCTTAGGTATGCAAATATATTTACATTTCGAAGTTTACTGGAAACAAAATAGTGTCACAAGGCTCTATGGAGTTCAGAAAACACAGAAAACTGAGATATCAGTGCTGAAGAAGAGGGAAGTGGCCTGCTAACATCCCTTTATAGTCAGTGGTACTAGAGGTATAGGGTGACACATATTAGAAAGTTTAATAAATTCCCCTTCATTATACAAACGAATTTTAGAAAGAAATAATTTCCTTGCATTCTCATGAACTTCTACTAGAAACAGAGGTAAAACAATGTTCACAGCTTGGTACTGCAAACCAAACCTGGGCTTTTATTTTCCAGTGCTGTATAGCAAACAAAAAGAGGGTTACTATTCTATCAGCTTCTGGGCTGGCTAGAGTCCTGAACAGACACCCTACTTACTAGGGGTAGGGATACACTGCAACATTTTGTAAGAAGTCCTATTTACTTTACTTTAATTGGATTTATACCCCGCCCCTCTAGACAAGGTCTATTTACTTCCAAATGCAATATTTTTCTCATCTTTGCCATACATACTTTTTTCTGGACGTTTTTCTTCTTCATTATTTTCACTTTCTTCCAGTTTGTCCACACCTTTTTCTTTTTCCTCCTCTTTACCTTCTGTGAGAAAAATAAACCATTTTATTTTATACAGCAAAATGTTTTCAGTATGTGTTTAAAATCTTCTTACAATATTCTGAGTTATTTTTTCTGGATATATCAGTTTACTTTCTATCTGTACTGCAGCTAGTTGTGTGCCTTAAAGTAAGAACCAACTTATATAGTGACCCTAATAGGACTTCCAAGGTAAGTGAGATATCTAAGGTATGAGTTTCCATGGCCAAGTGGGGATTTGAACAATGCTCTCCAGAGTTCAAACCCACACTCTACCCACTACACCACACTGGCTGCATACACAGAATGAATGTTATGCACAAGCCTTAAAGACACTGAGCAATCACAACTTTAACTTCAGCTCTTTCAACTAACCTGTCACAGTTTCTGAACATTTAACATTCCATTCTGTTTCAATACAGTGGGGTCTTGACTTAAGAACGGCTCGAGTTAAGAACATTTTGACTTAAGAACCACTCTCATAGGAAAATATTGACTTGACTTACATACTTAGATTTGAGTTAAGAACTGAAAAAAACCCACGTGGGAGGCAGGGAAAGTGCAAAATGTGAACTTTCAGTTAACTGTTGGCCAGTGAAAAGGGTGCCTGTCTGCTTCCTCACTCCTCCCAGCGTTTAGAGAGTGGATTGGGAGAAAGTCTTCAGACTGCCTGGTACTGTACTGCCTGGACTGTATTTTCCCTGCCTTCCCTGAACCTTTCTTGACCTAAGAAAAAAAGAAACAATATATCCCCCTCCAGTGGTCGAAGGCGGAATAGCAGCTTCCCATTAGTTTCAATGGACGGAAAAGAGCAGATACGGATCAAATGGTTTTCAATGCATTCCTATGGGAAATGCAGATTTGACCTGAGAACTTTTTGACTTGAGAACCGCCTTCCAATACGGATTAAGTTCTCAAGTCAAGACCCCACTGTATTTCAAAACTAAAATACTGGATATGACATTGAAAACAGCACTGCTGATCACTGGATTAAGCCACAATTACTTTCCATGTCCTGCAGGATCTAGTGTGCAGGATCTGTTGCATTTGTAACACCTGTGGCATGTCTGTTTTCTTGCAAATGAGGTTCCTGGCAAGAAATGCTCTAAGGGTCAGCTGGTGGTTGTCTTGGAAGACAAGGTCCTGCAGCTAGAGGCCTGTGTTCTAATCTCCACACTATCAGGGAGCAGGCCAGGTAGGTGGGGCTCATCAGCCTTGGAAGGCAGCCCATCTAGGAGAAGGAAAACTCCGATTTCAAACCTCCACTGTCTTGTAGCTATATCCACTTATGGAAAAGGCTTCAGGAGTTAACCTTGAGGCAAAATCTGGAACCGGAGTCCTGGAGGCAGTTCGTGTTGTTCTGGCAACTCTTGCGATGTCGCTGGAACCAGTTGTATTGGTTCTTGCCTTTCCATTGGACTATTTCAGCGACGTGGAGAGGGGGGATTTGCTGCTTGGGTAACAGCCTATCCTCCACATTATTTTACCCAGACTTCATGCTCTGGAGAGGACACCAGCTTTGCATACAGTGTCGAAACAACACAGGAAGTAGCAGTTACTGGTTATAACTCTTCGCTCGATTGGTGCAGAGCATGATGCCAGGAGCCACTTCCGACAGTGGGAGAGGTCACTGCATCTCACTACCGCCCGCCTTAAGCTGGGCAGTCCTCAGCCAGTAAGGTGCTAATTCGCCACAGTGTGTTAGCCTCACGGGGTGCGTGGGGTTTAGGTTGGAAGACGACAAGCAGATCGATAACCCTACACCATGCAACAATCATAAGAAAACTTCTGCCCTAAAGCTGGACACCTGGAATGTTCGGACAATGACCCCTGGCTTTTCTGACAACCTGCAGGAAATAGACAAAGTGCGCAGGACAGCAGTCATCGACATGGAACTGAGTCGACTGCAAATGGACATTGTTGTCCTGCAAGAGATGAGATTGCCAGACATGGGATCTGTCAAAGAAAAAAACTTCTCATTCTTCCACAGGGAAAACCACTGAATGAGACCAGGGAATATGGTGTTGGCTTTGCGGTCAGAAATACTCTGCTGAGATCCATTGTTCCACCTACTGTGGGGAATGAAAGAATCCTGTCTCTGCAGATCAACTCATCAGCAGGACCAGTCACTCACATTAGTGCATATGCACAAACACTGTCATCCACAACAGAAGTCAAAGACAAATTCTATGATGATCTGGCAACTACTATAAAAAAATCTATCCACTACATCACACTGTAGGAGAGACAGCCACTGTTCATTCTTGGAGACTTCAACACGAGAGTTGCACTGATCACAATTCTTGATCCAATTGTCTAGGCCATTTTGGCATTGGGAAGATGAACGAAAATGGCCAACACTTGATGGAGTTTTGCTGTTATTATGGTCTTTGTGTCAACAACACATTCTTTAATATGAAGCTTCAACACAGAGTTTCCTGGAGATATCCAAGATGTAAGCATTGGCATAAGTTCTATTTGATCCTCACTAGACGTTTTAGCCTTCCTAGTATTACGATCACACACAGTTACCAGAGTGCTGATTGTGATACTGTGTGTAGTAGAGTAAAACTGCGAACAAAGAGATAGTATCACAAGAAAAAGGAAGGAAGACCACGTATTGGCATCAGCAAGACTCGTGATCAGAGAAAATTGGAGGAGTTTGTCCAAGTGCTTGAGGAAACCCTTCCAGGCCCAGCTGATGCTAATGCACCTGAACGATGGGAACATTTCAAGAATGCTGTTTATAACATTGCCTTGTCCACATTTGGCAAGAAGAACAAAAAGATGGCAGACTGGTTCAAAGCCCATTCAGAGGAGTTGATGCCAGCCATAAGAGGAGAGCTCTAGCAGAATACAAAGCCTGTCCTAGTGAGTACAACTTGCAGGTTCTTTGAGTTGCTCATAGCAAAGGCTGCCAGGAGATGTTCCAATGATTACTGGCTTCAGCTCTGCTCTCGGATACAGATAGCACCGGACACAGTATCAAGGAGGCCTTAGGTGTAATACAGAAAAAATCTGCTCCTTTTAAGTCTGCTACAGGCGTGATCATCCAGGACCGAGCACAGCAGATGGAACGCTGGGTGCAGCGCTACTCTGAGCTATATTTCAGAGAGAATGTAGTAACAAAAAAGGCACTAAATAGCATCAAGTACCTACCTGTCTTGGAAGAGTTGGACAGCGAACCAACTTTAGCAGAAATAAAAGCAGACGTGGATTTCCTCGCCTCCGGCAAGGCACTTGGCAAGGATAACATCCATGCTGAACTGCTGTAAAGAGATAATCACCACCGACCTGTCTTTTGTCTTTGCTGGAGGGAAGGTGGAGTACCACAGGACATGAAGGATGCAAACGTTGTCACATTGTATAAGAACAAAGGAGATGGGGCAACTGCAGTAACTAATGTAGCATCTCTCTTCTCAGCATTGTAGGGAAAGCTGCTTGCCCGTGTTGTGCTGAAGAGACTCCAAGGTGCTTGCAGACAGAGTCTATCCAGAATCACAGTGTAAATTTTGAGCTAATAGATCCACCACTGACATGGCATTCTCCCTCAGACAGTTGCAGGAGAAATGTAGGGAACAACACAGCCACTCTTTGTGGCCTTCATAGATCTCACAAAGGCCTTTGATTTGATTAGCAGGGATGGACTTTTTAAAATACTTGCCATGTTTGGATGCCCACCTCGACTCCTTAACATCATCAGGTCCTTTCATGAGGAAATGAAGGGCACTGTAGTTTTTGATGGCTTAACATCAGATCCCTTTGACATCCGAAGTGGAGTGAACAGGGCTGTGCCCTCGCAGAGACCCTTTTTGGGATCTTTTTTGCTGTCATGCTGAAGCACGCCTTTGGAACTGCAACAGAAGGTGCCTATCTCCAGACTAGATCAGAAGGAAAGCTCTTTAATCTCTCTAGATTGAGAGCGAAGATCAAAGTCCAGCTGAAATGCATGCAGGACTTCCTGTTCGCCAATGATGCAGCCATTGTTGCCCATTCTGCTGAAGAGTTCCAACAACTCATGAATCATTTTAGCAAGGCTTGCCAAGACTTTGGATTAACAATCAGCCTGAAGAAAACACAAGTCATGGGCCAGGGTGTGGACTAACTTCCCTCTATTACCATCTTGTCTCAACGATCTCTGATTCTGTCTCCCTAGATGTTGAGCTGGATAAACGCATTGGCAAAGCAGCTAACATGCTCTCTAGACTCACAAACAGAGAATAAGAAGCTGAAGGCATATACCAAGCTCCAGGTCGACAGAACCTATGTCCTGAGCACAGTCCTGTACTGCAGTGAGTCCTGGACCTTTTCTGCATGGCAGTAGAGGAAGCTGAACACGTTCCACGTGCGTTGTCTCCGACGCATTTTTGGTATCACCTGGCAGGACAAAGTTTCAAATAGAGTAGTCCTAGAACAAGGTTGAATTTTTAGCATGTATACATTACTGAAACAGTGATGTCTGTGTTGGCTTGGGCATGTCATGAGAATGGCTGATGGTCGGATTCCAAAAGATCTCTTGTATGGGGAATTAGTGCAGGGAAATCGCCTCAGAAGGAGACCTGCAAGCGGGATCTGAAGGCCTTAGGAATGGACCTCAACAGATGGGAAACCCCGACATCTGAGCGTTCAGCCTGGAGGCAGGTGGTGCATCATGGCCTCTCCCAATTTGAAGAGATCCTTGTCCAGCTGGCCGAGGCAAAGAGGCAGTCACGAAAGCAGCAAAATTAGGGAACTGGACAGCGTACAGATTGTATTTGTCTTCAGCGTGTGATTGTCACTCTCGAATTGATTTCTCAGCCACACTAGACGTTGTTCCAAGTCCTCCATACAGAGCACGTTACCATAGTCTCTTGAGACTGAAGGATGCCTAATCTAATACTTTCCATGTTTCAGGTCTCTACTAGAAACTTGCATGCTTTAATAAGATCAGATTCCAATTGAATTCAAACCATGATCAAACTAATAACTTATCTTTTTATCTAAAAGACATGACAAAGATTTGTAAAAGGTTTTAATTACAGTGGTGCCTCGACTTACAACCATTTCAAGTTACAACCAGTTCTGACCGCACATTTGGCTTCTACTTGTGACTGGAGCTTCCACTTACGAACAGAAAAAGGTAGGGGAAAAAGGCGAGAAAATCAAATTGCTAATTGTAGGTGGCGACGAGGCTGCTTCTTTGTAACTATTTCACCCCATCAATTAGAGAGTGTGTGATCGGAGGAGGCTGCCTGGTAAGGTAAGGTGCTGTTTTCTGCTTTTTAAAAACTTCTGGGTGTTTTTGCAGCACGATTTTGGGCTGGAGTGGGTTATGTTTCTGTGCTGTGATGGGGAGTTTGTTTTCTGGAGTCCCCCCCCATTTCCAATGGGTCTTGGGGGGGTTTGTTTGCTTTTTGGAGTTTTCCCCCCATTTCCAATGGGTCTTGGGGGGATTGGTTGCTTTTTGGAGTTTTCCCCCCACATTTTCAATGGGTCTTGGGGGTTTGTTTGTTTGTTGGTGCTTTGCTTTTTCCCCATTTCCGATCTGTCTTTTATGCTTCACTTGCTTTTTGCTTTGCTCTTTACCCATTTCTGATATGTCTTGCATGCTTCGCTTGCTTTTTTGCATTGCTCTTTCCCCATTTCCGATCTGTCTTGCATGGTCCCCTTGCTTTGCTTTGCTTTTTTCCCCATTTCCGATATGTCTTGCATGCTCCCCTTGCTTTCTGCTTTGCTTTTTCCCCATTTCCAACGTGTCCTGCATATTTCACTTGCTTTCTGCTTTGCTTTTCCCCCCATTTCCGATGTGGCTTGCACGCTTGGCTTGCTTTTCTCCCCCTCCCCTTTGGCCAGAACTGATTAATCCCATTTCCAATCAGTCTTGCAGAGGTTGGGGGCGTGGGTTGGTGATTTTTTTTTCTTCAGCCGGAATGGATTAATTGCATTTCAATGGGAAATGGTGCTTCGACTTACAACCATTTCAACTTATGACCATCTTCCGGAATGGATTAATTCCGTAAGTTGAGACACCACTGTATAGCATTCCAAATTCAATATAAATAAGCCTTTGAAAGAACCCAGTAAGGTGAGGCAACATATGCAAAATTAGTTTACATTCTCTAAGCCAGTGGTTCTTAACCTTTGTTACTCAGATGTTTTTGAACTGCAACTCCCAGAAACCCCAGCCAGCACAGCTGGTGGTGAAGGCTTCTGGGAGTTGCAGTCCAAAACTCCTGAATAACCCACGTTAAGAACCAGTGCTCTAAGCTGCTCCACCTTTGAGCTGTCCAGTGTCTGGAAAATGAATAACGTGGAAACAGTTAATTTTCCTACTCTAAAGGGAAAAGGAAACAAAGGAGGGGGAAAAGGGGGCCGTTCAATATAGTGGACGATTGTGTTTATGTAATATGAACTATCAGGAGCTTCAAGTTTGTTAATTTTATAACCAGCACTAATTTAGTGAATCCTCTGAATGGGACCAAAATTCTACTTGCTGCTTTATTCTACAGAAGAAACAACAGTGATAGCTGGAACTGCAATCCCACCTAATACCTTTTTCATCATGGTCACCAAGGGAAAGAATATTATGCTAAAAACAAAATAATAATAAAAAGAAGACAAAAATGTTGTGGCACCTAAAAGACTAACTGCTGTATTTTAATGTGGATTTTCATGGACAAATCCAGTTACTCAGAAATGGGGAAAGGGACTCAACATACTATACTAAGGGAATCCAATTTCATTACCCAGCCTAGGTGAGGACAGCTTCTGTCTTTGCATTACGGTTTCTAGTGGAAGCAGATGGATATTCTGTCTGGCATGGCTGACATTCCTGTCGAAGCTCTACTTCACTCTATGGGTAGAGTATCTGATATGATTATTCACAAGTTCCCCATTCTGCTATGAATCACCTGCTTGGTATACAAGACAGCAAATGAGAATAGAGGCATAAAAATCAGCTAGAAAGTAAAACTTGAAGAAATGTGTCTTGGAACAACTGATCATACATAACACATATTACAGACTCTGTTCTGTTGTTGTGATGGCAGCAAAGTGCCATTTTCTCCTATTTTGCACCTCTTCATCTTTAGAATGTCGTCCAAGATGTCTTTGGAATGGTTATGGCATTTTACAACTTGACCCACAAGGGAAAATGAATAGAGTTTTCTGACACCTTGAGTCTACAATTTTTACTGCTTATGTTTTGTGGATTTTAGCCCAATTCATCAGATATATGGAGGAACCTTCAGAGGTATGAATTTGAATTTTCTGTTTCTCTTGCACCTATCTACAGTCTTAGATTCCATTCTCAACAGACTCTCTATACTGGAGATTTAAGATATTGTACTGCAACAGTTCTAAGCATATCCATGGGTTGATTTCCAGCAGATGGCTTTGGAAGATTTCTAATACACTCCATGGCATTTGCTATGGAGTCCGACAAGATTTAATCTTATTTCACATACGTTTTAACAAGTAAAAAAGCCACTGGAAGAGTTTGTGCAGGGCAGGATTCCATAGTGATCTATAATCGATTTGCTGATAGGAAATCACTTTTATTTATAGGTTCTCAACACCTGAATTAGATTATGGAGTATAAAAATTTTGCCCCGTTTTAAGGGACCTCACCCCCAATTAGAAATGGCCACTAGGGGTAGATGGGATTATTTTAATTGAACAATTTTGTAAGAAAAAAATGGATGTGAAGGTTATGGCAGCAGTCTTCCAAGTTCAGAGATGTATGGATGTGACCCTCCAACCTCTGGGGATCACCTACCCATCTTAGCAGGGTAGAGCATGTACTGTCTTATAAAAATATTTCAACATGCTTGCTATTGGCTGACTGAAATATATCCTAGTAGGTCACAGTGAATCAGAAAAGAAAGCAACTCAGACTAGGGAAGAAGAAACATGGTCCTGGGCTATGGTTGTTTCCAAAGTATTTCCATCAGTACTGGTGAGCTGGATGTGATACTGCTGGTCTTCTTAATCCTTGGCTAACTACTCAACTGCAACATAATTTGTGGGGAACACTCCCAACTTGACTGAACACTGTAGAATGGACCAGTTTTGACCAACTTGCTCACGTAGCAGCCTAAGGAAGAAAGATGGGATGCTGCTGTAATGTGTAGATATTTCACTCTTTGCTCACAATCTTCTGTGAAACATGAACAACTGTGACTGAGTGTAATTTTTCCTGGATCCAAAAAAGATTAGGATCTTGGTAGTGCCTTGATACGTAGTAAAATGTATAGGTGTATGAGAAGTGGTATTAAAATTGATACAGAATCTCTCCTATATAGATAGTTCTGAAACACCTCAGCACTGATATGCACAACGTTTAGGTTTTTAGCTCAGTATTTCCAGTTGCCATGCCAACCATGGAACTTTTCCAATATTCTCATGATAAACAGTAGAAATATGGCTAGCTTTGATGTAATTGTTTAGCGCTGGGTCTAGAATAAGATGATTTGTTGTGGTTATAGAGATGATATTGTCATCATGGACAAATTTAGTAGAAGTTAAGAATTCAATAGCACAAGGCAGATTTTCCATCCTTGAAACAACAATGAGAGCTTGCAGGCAAATGATGCAGTAACACATCTCTTGAATCCAACTGAACTGACATATGACATAATAATGATGGAAATCCATGTGCTCTTTTGTGCCCTCAACTGTGTTCACGCCACTCAGCAGACCTCTTCCAGGTAAAGCAGGCTGTGTATACTATGCCACAGGCTTACTGTTAAAATCTTTCTTAGCTATCTATCAAACTCGCCTTCACTACCTTTGAAGAGAAGGAGAATGATGACCCAAGAAAGGACAACAGAAAAGGCCCTGGTTTTAAGAATTTTCTTTCAAAACCGCTTGTAGCCTTTTCAAAGCAAGAACAATGGTGTTTTCATTTCTCTTCAATTTGGCCTGGCACAGACTTTCTTTAGGTTCCCCGGTTTCTCAAATTTTACCTTTTATTTCTTTACTGTACTTTAAATCATTGTTAATAATTCAAGGAGTCTTCTGACTAAGGATGGATTTTTAATGAATAAAATTATCTGTATGACATACAACTTTTTGCAGACAAAATTATTTGTGACAAAGTTAATAATTTGAATTAAGCCCTATTCAGTTATTAATTTAAGTATACAGAGCCTCCAATTGACTACAGAAGTCAAAGTCCATGCCTTCTTTCATAATTTTCCTCACCCACAGTAGCTCCACCTGTGGAGACTCTCTGCTTGAAAGAGAGGTTTACTTACCTGTAACTGTGGTTCTTTGAGTGGTCCACTGTGAATTCACACTAATGGGGTTAAGTCTGCGCTCGCGCAGAGATCTCTGGAATATTCTAGAGCAGTGGTTGGGGAACAGGGGTAAATTACTCCAAATTGGGTAAAAGTTAAAATCCTGGGGGTAATGAGCAGAGTGCTACCCCCTCCCTCCCTCCCTCCCCCTCCACCTGCAGTCAAACCTCAAGTTGTAAGCCACCTCTCCCTGTTACTTCCTTGGTTGCAGCAGGGCACTTCTAAATCCTCCGTTCTTTCAGAGAGATCGGAGATAAGCCTGCTTGATTGGTTACAGCTGTGGATTAGCCCAGGGCAATCAATCAATCCGGGGCTTCTGAATGACTGATTCCTCTGGAAAGGACTGCAAGCAAGCAGGAGGCAGGAAAGGATCAGGTTAACAAGGGAAGGAGGGAAAGAAGGTGTGAGAGACCAAGGGCTTCATCAAGCTTATTTAAATGTATGTAGAAAATGTATGGAGAAAGGGAGGGTGGGTGGATGTGTGTGTGAGAGAGAGTGAGCGTGAGTGAGAGATACTGACTCAAAACTATGAAAAAGAAGAGGCAAGCAAAAGAGAAAACTTGAATTAAGACAGGGGGAAGGGTTGCTTTTTAAGGTGCTGTCTAGGTTCATCATTGCTTTCCTTCAAAGAAGCAGGCATCTTTGAATTTTGTGGCTGCTGTCATCCTTTGCACTGATCATGGAGCCCAAGAAAGTAAAATCTCTCACTGCCTCCATATCTTCCCCTTCTATTTGCCAGGAGGTAATGGGACCAGTGGCCATGATCTTAGCTGTTTTGATGTTGAGCTTCAGACCATTTTTTGTGCTCTCCTCTTTCACCCTCATTAAGAGATTCTTTAACTCCTCCTCACTTTCTGCCATGCTTCTGCACAGTCAATGAAGCAGAAGTAGATGTTGTTCTGGAACTCTCTGGCTTTCTCCATAATCTAGCGCATGTTACCAATTCGATCTCTAGTTCTTCTGCCCCTTCGAAATCCAGTTTGGACTTCTGGGAGTTCTTGGTCCACATACTGCTTGAGCCTACCTTGGAGGATTTTGAGCATAACCTTGCTAGCGTGTGAAATGAGTGCAATTGTACAGTAGTTGGAGCATTCTTTTGCACTTCCCTTCTTTGGGATTGGGATGTAGACTGATCTTTTCCAATCCTCTGGCCACTGCTGAGTTTTCCATTGATGATGATAAAAAAGCACACTGGTATTTTGATATTGGGCTATGGCACCAGGGTGGGTGAAATGACCTTTAGCCTAGTTTAACCTTTTTCACACCACACACAGAATGATTAAAGTGGTAGAGAAAGCCCCCCCCCCAATTCTGCGTTGGCTGTCTCTAGCAAGCATGTCATTGCTAGCACCACTATGGCAGCAACAGATGATGATTAAATCCTCTGCGAGCTTGCTAGGCACGTTGGACACCTTAATACTTCCGATACCACATAATGGCTGGAGTGCAATGTGTTCCAGCAAAAATAGTGCACATCTTTATCAAATTTGGTGCATCCTGCTAGTTCAGTAAACAGCCTGTGTAGATGCAATAATATTTTTAATTCAAATATGTATGATTTCCTTCCTTTCAAATCAAGGGGGTAATGTCGGTGTATAGAAATTTGGGAGGGGGACGGTAAAAAAGTTCCCTGACCCCTGTTCTAGAGCTTAATGCTGTTAAACAAAGTACCGCCCCCTGAGCCCACGAGGTCCACCCGCCCTCAGAGTTACCTCAGTTCTGGTAACAGCCCGCCGCTGCATTAGTAGATACAGAAGTGATGGACAGAGGGGAGGATGGGTGGGAAGTGTGAATTCACAGAGGACCACTCGAAGAAACAGAGTTACGGGTAAATAACCTTTCTTTCTTCTTCTTGGCTAACAACTCGGTGTGCATTCACAGAGACTACTCGTGGTGAATGCACACTAATGAGTGACTGACAAGCTTACCTCAGAGGAGGAGAAACGTCACTGAAGGATGGATGACAGAACTGCCCTCCCAAAAGATGCATCTGCCTTCACTCTCAGGACTAATCTGTAGCGTGTAGCGAAGGCACATGGTGTAGACCATGTGGCGGCCTTGCAAATATCAGGAATCTGAATGCCACATAAAAAGGCTGCAGAGGTAGCAGTAGCTCTGGCCGAGTGTGCCCTGACGTTGATGGGTAAAGGTTTCCTGGCTAGTTGGTATGCCAACTTAATCATTGATACTGTCCACCGTGATAAAGTCTGAGAGGAGACGTGGGATCCTCTGTGAGGTGGGTGAGGAGACATAAAAGGCCTCTTAGACCTTCGGAAGGAGGTGGTACTGGACAAGTAGAATGCCAAGGCTCTCTTAGTGTCCAATGTGTGAAGGGACCTTTCCAGGTCTAACATGGGTGACGGGAAGAAGGTGGGAAGCACGATCAGTTGTGAGAGATGGAAGTTAGAAACTATCTTAGGTAAGAAGGAAACGTCCGGAAATGAAGTAACTTTGTCCTGGTGAAACTGAAGAAATGGCTTGTCAATTTTTAGGGCCGTGAGTTCAGATGTTCTCCGTGCAGAAGTGATGGCCACAAGGAACAGAGTTTTGAGGGAGAGCAGGTGTTCCGAAGTAGTGGCGAGGGGCACAAAAGGAGGCCTCAAAAGGTAGTGGAGAACGAGGGACAGCGACCACTGTGGAGTAGGTGGTGGGACAGGAGGGAGCATGTGGACCACACCTTTCAAAAATTGTTTGAGCATAAGGTGCCTGAAGATCATGGTAGAGTCACAGTCCCGAGGTGGGTATGCAATGACAGCAAAGAGGTAGACTTTAATGGTTGATAAAGACAGTTGTTGGCCAAACAGATCTGTGAGTAACTGGAGAACAGCATATAGGGTAGTTGGCTTTGTGGGTAAACTGTGGTGTTTAGCAAAACGGAGGAAGGTAGCCCACTTGTATGAGTACAATTTAGTGGTGGATGGTTTGCGGGAATGTGCCAGGATATTTTCTATCGAGAGCTGATCCGCCACACGGTGAGTTGCAATGTTTGAAGGTCCGGGTGATAGGTCCGTCCCTGATGTTGAGTGATAAAATCTGGTATCAAGGGCAGGCAGATTCGGCTGGTGCTGATGGAACATAGGGTAGTGAACTATGGCTGTCTCGGCCACCATGGGGCAATGAGAATCACGTTCGCCTGTTCGCGCATGATCTTGGATATGGTTCTGAGTATCAGGAGAATGGGCGGGAAGAGGTACAGGAGGTTGGTGAACAAGTCCATCAACAGACCGTTTCCATGAGATCCTTGGCAGATGCCCGCTTTGGAGCAGAAGAGATCGCATTTGGCATTTTGAGGGGTGGCGAAGATGTTGATCTTGGGTTATCCCTAGAGGTTGCAAAGGTGTAGAAAGGTTGGTTTGTGAAGGGACCACTCGTGAGTTTGTGTCCGCATGTGGCTGAGCTGGTCCGCTATGACATTGTTGTGTGTGGCTATGTAGACCGCCACTGGGAAGATGTACCGCTCCATGAACCACTCCCAAAACTGCACTGCAAGATATAGAAGCTGGGGGGAGCGGGTGCCACCCTGTTTGTTGACATACAACAATGCTGTCGTGTTGTCCGTCGTTATTTGGACAACGTTGCCTATGATGAGTGGTTCGAACACCCTGCCTACCTTGAATATGGCCAGGAGTTTCAGGTTGTTTACGTGCAGGGAGGCTTCCGTGGCGGACCAGGTGTCGTGAATGGAGTGCGTGTTGCAGTGTGCGCCCCAGCCGGTGGTGCTCGCATCTGTGGTTATCTGGATTGATGGTTGAAGAAGAGCAAAAGGACAACCGATGAGTAGATTGGTCAGGTTGTCCCACCAACAGAGCTGAGCAGAAAGTTCGGGGGAGACCTTGAGAAGTTTCCACTGAGGATCTACCATGGGGTAGAATAGCATGTGATACCAGGAATAGAGGGAACGTAACTTCAGTCTGACATGCAATATGATTGACGTTGTCGAAGCCATGAGGCCCAGGAAGCGCTGTGTGGAGTAAGCCGTGACACGGGAATTTGGGTGGGAATGAGTGATGAGGGAGTGAAACTTTACTACCCTTTCTCATGGGAGGAATATTCTTGCCTTGACAGAGTCTAGAATGGCTCCTATGTTAGCGATGCATTGGGTTGGACGGAGAACCAATCTGTGTTCGTTCATCTGTAGGCCAACTGCTTGCTGTGGGGATGGTGATATGAGGAGCCAGTCGTCTATGTAAGGGTATACCAAAAATGCCCAGGGTGCGGAGGTGGGCTGCCAGAGGCACCATACATTTCATGAACACTCCTGGAGCTGTGGAGAGGCCGAACGGTAGCGCTGTGAATTCGTTGACTTGGTCTCCTATGGCAAAACGGAGGAATCTGTGATGATCCTGGCGAACGGCTATATGGAAATATGCATCACTTAAGTCCATGGAGGCGAACCAAACACCTTGTTGGAGGATTCGCTCTAGTGTCACCATAAGGAAATGTTTTGTGAAAATGTAATACATTTAGATCCCAAAGATCCAGAATAGGTCTTAGTCCAATGTCCTGTTTCGGGACCGTGAAGTAACTAGGGAAAAAAACATTTTTGTTGAACTGCAGGGGCAACTGGAGAGACTGCGTATTTTGACAGAAGGGATTCTACTTTTTAAAAAAGGACGGTGGATGGTTGTATTAGAACGAATCATGGAGGTGGTGTGGAAATGAACTTGATGGCGTAACCTGTGGCTATAATGGCAAGTACCCAGTTGTCAGTGGTGATAGATGTCCATGATGGTAGGTGGGCAGAAAGTTGTGTGAGGGGTACTGAAAGGGGATTGATATGTGAGTCCAAGACTCTATTTCTGCTTCTTATCCAGCCGGCGAAAGGACTGCTTGGGACGCTGATGCTGGAAAGTGGCCTTAGGTTGGTAAGATGAGGACGTTTAGGCAGAGTATCTGTTTTTGTCATACTATGTTTTAGGTTGGTAGTATCAATGAGGGCGGCACCACTGGGGGCACTGGGGTTTATAATATGGCAGGGTATTACATGAGTATGCCGTTTTCTTTAATTTCTGCAGATTCTCCAGGATGTCGTCTTTTTTATCATCAAAGAGGCCTCATCCATTGAACGGTAAGTCTTCTATTCGGAGTCTGACATCATTAGGAATTTGGGCAGACCTGAACCAGGCATACCTTCACAAGGTTATAGCCACTACAAGCTGTCGGGAAGAGGAGTCAATGATATGTTTGGCAATGATTCTTTCCTGCTGTGCTAATGCCATGGCTTCCCGATGGAAGGCCAGTCCTCATGTTTTATATTCCCCTGAGGCTGACTGGAGAGATGGTAGAGCTTTATTCCAAAGGTAGCAGTGGTATGCTCCCATTGCTGCAATGTAATTTGCAGCCTGTAGGTTAAAGGATGAAAGCGAGTATGCCCTGTGACCTGCTTGGTCCAGTTTCCTACCCTCCTTGTTGTTGGGCGTAGTGGAGGACCTGTAACGGGTCCTTGATTGGGTGGCATCAACAATGAGAGAATTAGTGGTGGGTGTTTGAAGAGAAAAGCAGTGTCATCTCCATGCATCCTGTAGAAATTCTCCACCTTGCGGGACATCTGTGGGATAGAGGAGGGCTTTGTCCAAGTTTGCTTAGCCAGTACTAGCAGAGAAGGAATGAAGCTCATGCTGAGAGGTAAAGATTGTTGGGTGTTAATGTCCTCGTATACCTTGTCAGACTGAGACTCTGAGGGTTATTGGACATCAAGTTCCATGGCTTTAGCTATTCTGAGAATTAATTGCAAGTAAGCCAAGAAGTTGTCGGATGGAGACGGTGGATGATGGGCCTTGGAGTCCGAGTCAGGCGTAGACAGGTTAGGAGGAGACTCCTGTACCATAGAGGAGTGGGAGGAATTAAACATGGAGGAGGAGAGGAAGGGTGCTGGAGAGGCAGGATAGTATGGTGGAGGTGTTGGTACAGAGGTGTTATGCCTCAATCTTGAGGAGGTTTGTTGAGCCGTTACCAACGTGGATTGTGGTACCGGAGGAGTAGGTTGTGGTACTGAAGTAGCATGCATTTGAAGTTGATCCGTGTGTTTGCTGTCCAAAGGCTGGACTTCAGCAGGTTGAGTTAGAGTTCGTCCCTGTACCGAGCGAGAACGGGAACACTGTGGTAGTACCGAGGTCCGAGATTTCTTAGATGGTACTGACTGGGTATGTGAGTCAGGTTGTCGTTTACGAGACTTGTGTTTCGGTACTGGGGATGATGGTACCGAATCAGAGCCTGAGAAGGACGAACATCGGGGGTTGTCCTGGTACCAATAATGGTATCATGGAAAGAAGGACGAATCCGAAATGTCATAGTCGTCATAGTAGTGTTTATGACGGCGATGGTTCCAATAATACTCGAGCTTGGCCAGATGGTACCGATGTGCTCAGTATCGAGAGTGTCTATAAACGGGTTCAGAACACTCTGGTGAATCATAGAGTCTGACTCTCTTGGCATGTCTATGCCAAGAGGGTCTATGACGGCTCTCGAGAGACAAAGGACCCAGAAGGTGTCATGGGTCTGTCATCCTCTTCATCCCGTTCCGTATGATGTCGTTCCTTCCTCAGCCTCTTCCTGGGAGGAGAGGGTGGAGGAAGTGGTACAGAGTCATGTTCACTGGGTAAGGCAGAGTGAGCAGTATAGACTGGGTTCGAACAGATAGATGTCTGTACCAAGGTAACTTCTGCAGTGCTGGGCGAATTTGGAAAATGAGCCAGAATGGGAGACTCGGGTTGGGCAGAGGGAACAGTGAGCGCATCCTCCAAGGAATAAATCTGGATGGTAAGTTGGTCCTCTACTGGCAAATCTGCTGGAGGTGGTAGGTGCAACTCAGAAGATTTTTTCTTCTTCTTCGGTTTACAATGGGTTGAAGCCAGAGGAGGTTTAGCTGCAGGGGCTGTTTTAGTCAAAAATTTTGCAATAGATTTATGTTTGGATATCCGAGACGCCTTAGTGCAGGTGGAACGGGAGTCTCCGCGCTAGGCAAGGGCTCCATAAGTGGAGGGGGCTGGTGAGACTGTTGTCAAAGAAAGAATTGCAGGCATTGTTCTCTAAATTTAAGTGCTTGTTTGCCAAAACTTTTGCAGATTGAGCAGGAAAAGGTCTGGTGCAATTTCCGCCAGGCAAAATAGGCAAGTTTTATGGCCGTCTGTAGCGGCGATCTTGTTGGGGCATTTGGCACGCTTTTTGAAGGGGGGGCCATAAATGGCCGGGGGGGGAGGAGGGAACGGGGGCAGCGGATAAAGTCTCTTACTATAGATGAAAGGAAATAACGAAGATTAAACAAAGAGGTGTTCTTTCTCAGGAGTCGGAAATGACAGAAGAGCAGCAGCTCGAAGAGGAGACCTCCTGTGGCGGCAGCAAAAAAGAACTGAGTTAACTCTGAGGGCGGGTGGACTTCGTGGGCTCAGGGGGCGGCACTTTGTTTAGCAGCATTAAGATCTAGAATATTCCAGAGATCTCTGCACAAGCGCAGACTTAACCCATTAGTGTGCATTCACAGAGATCACGAAGAAGAACCAGAAATTGAAGAGACAAAATCTGGTATTAGTTTGTTGGCCTCAGATGTGAGGAGCTTATTATAGATGCTCAGATGCTTGTACTTTTATTTCTTGAAGACAAATGGGGAGGTACAAGTATCTTCCCTCTTGTTCTTTATTAAGTGCATGAGACCCACTTTCAGAAATAGCAGTAATTACCAATACAACTCTTTGAAAGAAGCATGTTTTATAGCCCTTTAAAAATGGTAGCAATTATTACTGATAAAGACGAAGAATACTACAGCAATGTGTACACGCTCCCAAACGTATTTTGGGGCTACAGAAAATTTAGTATGCTGATAGTTTTAGCTTCAAGACTTCTAACGTTTAATTGTAGATGTGTTTCTTTATTTTGAAATAATTTTAAATAGTACTTTTTCCTGAAATTTCAACAGGGTGAAGCATGGTATAAAAATATTTTAAAGAAATACAATAAAAGCAGCAATTCAACTTGAAGCATAATTTCAAGAAGACTGCAAACAGAGACAATTTTACTGTACAGTGGTGTCTCGCTTAACGACGATAATCCGTTCTAGGAAAATCGCCATTAAGCGAAAACATCGTAAAGCGAAATAAAAAAGCCCATTGAAACGCATTGAAACCCGTTCAATGTATTCCAAGGGGGTAAAAACTCACCGTCCAGCGAGGATCCCCCATACGGCGGGCATTTTCGCTGCCTGTATAGCAAGGAATCCGTCCCTAAACACAGCAGGGAGCCATTTTAATTACCTGGTGGCCATTTTGAAACCACCGATCAGCTGTTAGAAAAACCTCATTTTGCGAAGTATCAGTTCCCGAAGCAGGGAACCGATCATCGCAAAGCAAAATTCCCCCATTTAGACCATCGTTTAGAAGATCGTCGTAAAGTGGATTTGTCGTAATGCGGGGCAATCATAAAGTGAGGCACCACTGTACTGACAGATTCGCAAAAAGGGCCAGGTTTGGCATTTCTTCCCAAATATTTCTCTACTTCAAATTGTTGGCAGATGGATTATCCAGTGTGGCCCTATATTAGAAAACACCTTTCCCAAAGCACCTAACATAATAGGTAAGGGTGGAAATAAAACAGATCTACTATCACCAAATGACTGCATTCAAATATTCCACTTAATTTCCAAAAATATGGAATTGTCTTGTTTAAAAATGAAATATCTATTGTCCATGTCATGTAGCTATGTCTTTCTTTTGAAATTTAATCTAAACAAATAGCATGTCAAAGAATCCCCAGATTATTCTTCTTCTTCAAACTCAAGAAAAATCTTTAGAATAAAACACTTGAGACGATTAATGTTTAAAACACTGACTCATTTGTCCACCTGTTAAGGAACCTGATTAAAACCTCTGCTAAAAGTAATGATATAAACATGTGCACAACTTTCTCCAATTAAAATACAACCGGCAGAGCAGATTTTATTTAAATAAACTCATTATTTAATTTTTTTAAATCAGACTTCTTGATGATTTAAATAAAAAACCACAATTTTTAAAATTTAAATTGTGATTTAAATCAATTTGATTTTTTTTAAAAAATCACTGATTTTATGCACTGCGACTTGATTTTGACCAGCTACTAGGGGAAAAAATGATTTTTTTAAACCCGAGTTTTGAGCAGAGACAAGTTTTAGCTGGAACTGTTAAAGAACCTGTTCTGCTTAAGTGACACTAAAAGTTCTGTTACCGTTTAAGAACATAAACAGTAAACTGGTTTCTAGTGACAACAGGAAAAAAGAGAACAATGTTTCCTGTTCTCATTTGCAAGTACTGTGTGAGATGATGCACTGGTGTATGTTTTGAAAATGTCAAATGTAGAAATGCACATTTCTAGTATCAAAACTACTTGGAGAAAAATATTTTCTATTTTCAATCTCTATTTTCTTGTATTTTTCTTGTCTTTTCTTACATATTCACTTTAATGCTTTAATGCCTGCCTTTTGTTACATATACACTTTCATGCTTAAATTTACATAGAGTATATTTATGCGTTCTCAGTTGCCTACATGACAAACTAATAAAGGCAGAAAATTTGTTTAGACTGATAATTTCTGAATAATGCATATCTGCCAGTACAAGCAGGATATCAGCTATTGTGAAATTGTGTTTTTCAAGCAGATAAGACTATTTTGATTAACAGCAAGTACTGTAGAAGATTTGTTTAGAACTACTGTTAAACAGGCACTTTAGTATGATAATACCATGATGCAAGAATTGAAAAACAGGTAAGTTTCAGGTTATTGATAGAAAATAGTCATTTAATTACAGCTCATTTAAGAGAGAGAACCGAGGAGAAAAGAAGCAACATGAACAGCAAAAGGCTGGCTCATTTATTTATTTGAGTAAGAAAACTTCAGTTTAGAATAATTTTTATGTGTGTCAGTGTTAATAACTGTTTCAGGCTATGATCTACAGTGGTGACTCGCTTAACAGGCGCCCCGTTTAACGACGAAATTGCATAGCGATTAACTTTTTGCGATCGCTTTGCGATGTTCCCTATGGGGAAAACTCGCTTTGTGATGATCGGCACCCTGTTTCGCTTACCGATCATCGCAAAGCGATGATTTTTAACAGCTGATCAGCGGTTCCAAAATGGCCACCGGGTAAAAAAATGGCCGCCCACTGTTTTCTGGGACGGATTCCTTGCTTACCGGGCAGCGAAAATGGCCACCGTAGGGAGGATTTTCGCTTAAAGCTGAGTCTAAAGCCCATAGGAATGCATTGAAGGGGTTTCAATACATTCCTATGGGCTTTTTAACATCGCATAGCGACGAAATTGCTTTGCAGCGATTTTTGCTGCACCGATTAGCATCACTATGCGAGGCACCACTGTATATTCTTTAGATTTTAGAATGTGGCTAAAATACCTTCTGTCTGTATTCTTTTTTAGAAATGTTTACACTTTTGAAGTGATAGTTCTCTTGTACATGAAACACAGACTAAACAAAAGCATATTAAAATAGTATCAGCTTGACTGATTCAATTTTCCAATAGAATAATAGAATAAAAATACAAAAATCTCTGAAGTGAGAACTTCATCACTATGAATCATATATAACTTCCCTTTCTGCTTAGAAGAGGGATGAAGCATTTCAGGGTGGATCAGATTTAATAATGGATTTCTACATAAAGGCTCATATTTGCTGGTTGCTGTAACTTTAATATTTACAATCCATAAGGGTTTAATTTTTAGAATAACTTTTCAGTTGAATTTTACAGTTATCTCAAAAAAACTGATTGTCTGATTCGCACTGTTTACATTTTACATGCATATAAGCCTTAGCCACAGGTAGAGGAACTTCCATTAAAATATTCTCAAACTGGGTCTCTTTTACGACTTATTCATTATAGGTTCTCTCTTCAAGGTAGATAACATGAGAAATCTCAGGTTACACCTACAAATATCTCAAGATTTATGGATTATTCTGCTCAAAAAATATTTCATTTTCATTTGTACTGCCTGCCCCTTTCTCCTTACACTTTGCTCTTAAGATCTTTCCTTATCCAGATCTATTCCACCCCAAACAACTTTCTATTAATATTCTTGACACTTATCACTTAACAGGTAAGGGATTAATTCAACATGCAAAAGTTTGCAGAGGAACAATAAGGCTGATGTCTAGTTCTCAATGCTATTTTTATTTAAAAACATTTTTGCTGTTAAGAAGAGGCATTCTATCTCTGCAGACAAAAATTCACAGCTTTCAGAACTGTAAAACCAAGCATCTGTAATTGTATCATCTAGACAGAAAAATTACGCTAAATAATCTTACAGAAAGCTCTGGGAAAGCATGGCATTGGGTTCTTAATTAATTTGTGGAATTCATTTATAATTTTTTTACAACACTGAATGAATACACAATCTCATACTACAAAATTCAAAATGCATCCTTATTTCACAGCAAAAAACTGGAATAATATATCTTAAAAATGCCTTTTACATGAGATTTCCCCCCTCAAAAAGCATTTTATCAAATAAAATCCAATTTAAATATTAAAAATGGTATGATTTGATTTTTAAAAAACCCACTGATTTTATCCACCATGAAGCATTTATACAAGTGAACTTTCATTTTTAAGTGCTCAGAGAGAACTTTCATTTTAAAGTGCTAAGAACTATCTGAGTTCCACACAAACAATAAAACTCTTCCCTGTAAAGGGAATTATCTGCCATGGGAAGAATTTATGGGCTTTCTTCTGATCTTTCAGAGTTCACGTATCAGCAGGCCATGGGGAAGAGCTGAATGGATTAAAGCATTGGGACCCTAATCCTGACAAACAAGAGTGCAGAATTTAAGAAGTCACCAAGAAAACAGATTTACAGATGTGGTTGGAGCAGCTTTCAAACTCACTGCACTAGCTGAAGAAAGGTGTTGTTTCATAGGGAGTGTTATCTGTAAAGCTCTCAAAAGAAATAAGTCTCTGGAGTTTTGTCCATTTGTATTCCAATCATTATTAATTTTTTACAATATCTATGCCATCCTTGGCATTCCAGCATATGAACACTGGGTACATTTAACATTTATCTTAAACCTTTTATTAAATTCCTTGTTTCATTATTTCACTATTATTTTTTCTATTAGTAATATTTGCATATTGAAATCACTATTCTAATAAATAACTGTATCTTACAATTTTATGAACAATAGAGTCATGTGAATTCTATCACACCAATATTCCCAAGCATTATCTGAATACTGGCAGACTTTATTCTAATTCTGATTGGTCCAATCAACAGATGTACCTACATTCAAACAGAGTTCTGAAAAAGAAACTTTTTTTAAAGGAGAGGGAGATATACCTACCAGAAAGATTTGATTCGTTTGGCATTACTGCATCAGCTTCTTTCTCACAACAGATCTCTTCTTCATCAGAAAGCACCAAGAAAGCTTCTCTAGGCAAATTTTCACTGCTTTCATGTTTGGATGGAGAATTTATTGAGTGTTCTGCTTTATCTTCTATATCTATATCTGGATTTTCCCCTGGAAGCAAGATGGACTTGGAAAAATTGTTTATTTCATCTGCTGGGGCAAGCTTTTCTAAAATTGGAATAATTTCATCTGTTTCCATGGTGCCTGCATTCCCCAAGATGCTTTCACTTGGTCCATCCTCTATCCCTTTTTGAGCGCTAGTCTCTAAAACATCTGCAGAGTGGACATCATCTTTGGGGCTTTCATCTGCATCTAAGCTGCTAGATATTGTTTCCTCACCAATGTTCTCTTTTACAACAGCTTCCTCTGCACTCTGTTCCTCTTCCATAGGCAAATGAGGTGCAAGAGCTAACTCTTTACTTTCTAATGACTTTGCTATGCAGTCATCAGGATTACAGATTTTTTTACTTTCCTCTTCAGGCTGGTTTGGTGTGGATTTCTGATCCAAATTATTTTTCACACAAATATCTTTACGGTCTAAATCATCCTGCGTATTAACTTCCTCCTGAGTCTCATTGTCTTTCTTACAATCAAGCAACTGGATTTCAGAGCCTGAAGCAATGTTAACATCCTCGTGATCATGCCCAGAAACAATGTTCTTAGGAGAAGGAGTTTCAAGTGCGGGGGTCAGATCACTAGCTTCATTATCTTTGATGTCAGAATTCTGGGCACAAGTGATTTCTTCAGACTCCATGCTTCCTTCTTCAGAGTCAACGCCTAAATCCTCTATCCCATTTACTTCTTTATCTTCAGGACAATCAGTAGTGAGTAAAGTGGAATTGAGATCTGAATCCCCATTTTCATGTTTCCCATTTAACAGTTTGACATCAGTGGTCTTCAAAAGCTCCTCCTTGACCTTATACACACTCTCAAGTTGTTGTCGGTCACTCGCTCTCATTGTTTTGCGGGCTTTAAATACTTTTTTTTGAGGTTCTTCATTGCTTTCCATCTTGAACCTGAAAAGATATTTTAATATATAAAAGAAATATGGTAATGCATCCCTATACATGTTTTTAAAACATTTTGAATTTCTTTTCAAGATAGCTTTGGCATTACAAATATCAAGTAAGCAATTGTGTGCAATGTACAATCAAGCACCTCGCTTCCACAATCGGAGGCATAAGTAATTTTCTAGTCCAGTGGTTCCCAAACCTGGATAACCCAGGTGTTCTTGGGCTGCAATTTCCAGAAGCTATCACCGCCAGCTGTATTGGCTGGTGTTTATGAGAGCTGCAGTCCAACAACACCTGGATTACCTAAGGTTGGGAGCCACTATTCTACTCAATATAAGCATAAATACGTATATTTGAGAGTATCTGCATTTCCATGTTAATAAACCCAACATAAAGTATTACACACATTTAAAGAGTCTGGAAAGAAATGTAATATGGTTAAATGAACAGAAAACTTGTTAACATTTCAGACAAATAAATCTCTACAGTTTGTGATAGCTTCCTTTAATGTACACTTTTTTTTCATTTTCGAATGACTGGTCACATCATAGGCTGGACTCTCCTGAAGACAGGGTTTGTAACAGCATCTGGTGGAGCACTCACTTTTATATCTAGCACTTATGCCATGCAATGGATATGATCTGCATAGGGATGTACACCATAAGCAAGTGAAAGAGCACTTTTGATAGTGTACCAAAGCAACAATATAGCATGTTGATCAAAGTTCCTGCTAAATTGGGCGCGCACGACTATGCTTCCCTCTGTGCAGCTCTCTTCCTTCTCTGCAGAGTGATCGCATTAAGCTCCAGTCGCAATGGAACCCAATGCGCAGGAGGGCAATCGTGCGCACAAACAGGGGCAAAGCCATGTGCATGACAGGCAGAGCCCTGCCCAGCCGTGTGTGTGTGTGTGTGTGTGTGTGTGAAAATTAAAGGGTATGTTGATGTTGATATGTGATTTGAGGATGAAGGTTACATGGAGCCATAGTTGCCTCCTTCATCCAAGGAGTGTGCTGGAAAAGCAGGATAGTTCAAGAGGAGACAAAGCCGGTGGACAAAATAAGATCACATGCAATGATTATAACACTCAAAGAAACAAAAAGTCAATGCCAGAAATGGAGCTTTCTCTGTCCTGGCCCCTTCCTCCTGGAACAAGCTTCCTACAGAGGTTTCCCAAGCACCATCTCTCTCTGTTTTACGCTAAGACTGAATTACATAATGCTGCCTTCTACTAGTGTGAATATTGTCTTGAGATGTTCAAATGGGTTTTAATGTGTGTATTTCTATTTAAAGGTAGTTCTAGCTGAATCTGAAGACTTTAAAATATAAAGAAAAAAATATTTAAATATCAGTTTTTTAAATACACAAAATGCAGTATACAATGCTGGCTAACTGCACCCAAAGCTTCGGTATGGAGGATACAATTATAGGACCGGATTATGTTCTGCAGAGAATAGATTATTAAACCGCCCAGAGTAGACTTTGGTCCAGATGGGCGGGGTATAAATCTAATAAATAAATAAAGTAATTTGGTGAAAGAAAAAACTCTGCTCAGAATTATTTTTTAAACATATTTTTGGTTTATTAAAAACCTTATTTAAGTGTTTAGGAATAAGAAATGTGCCGTATCTTAAATCTTTCATTTCACTGTTCTATCAACTTTTTTTTAAAAATCACATTCAACTGTGTCCAATAAACATTAAAGTAATTTAAAAATGTTATTTATCCATCACCCATTAATTAGTTCAAGATAGAAAACACTCTTCACTCTAATGAATTACCAGTTTTAACACTAATGAAAATGCACACACAAAGCCACCTGAGTATATGAGAAGTGTTATCTATATTATGCTGCATGAGTTAAAAGGTCACAATTTTGGGAACAGTTTTGGTAACCTACCTCAACTATATACAATACTGTACACTTTTAATTAACAGATTTTTAAAAACTAAATACTGCAAATGCTGAAGAAGAAGCAGACACAATTAGAAAAATCATGCAAAGCACTATCCCTGCTCCCACCATGGTTTCACTGTGGAGTCTCTTTTGAAAAGCCAGAGACATAAGCCATTGTGTTCTTAACTACCTTCTTCAGAAAAATGGAAAAACATGGCAGGTTTGGACATTGCAATAAACAAACCATGGGCAGGCAAAACATGGTATGTTTATCCACTTCCCCTGAAACTAGAATTCTGATTTTTTTGAAATGTCCAAATGGGCCTTTATATATTGCAAAGAATCTAAAAAAACTCAGTGGAATGCATACATAATTTCCCCCTGTTCCCAATGTAATTTTTTTTTACTTTCCCTAAACTATGCAAGCATACAGTAAGGACTGCCTTTAAAGTACAATTTCATTCTACTGCCACAAGAGTGCATACTGTAGCCACTTAACAGATTTCTGTTGGTAGTGAAAGAAGAAACACTGAACAGTAGGGATTTGATCACAATAGAGCAGTTTAGATAATTTAGTCATATCTGTGCAAGCCAATCAATGGCTTCTGTCTTCCAATTCTAGAAAAATGGAGAAAATGTAGAATTATTTACCTACCTAAAGATAGTTTTTTTCTCTCTTTTGGTTCTAGGAAACTTGTTTATACTCCTTAGCAGTTAATCATGTCCTAAAACTTCTCAAATTAAATTTGTGGTTCTTTAAGATCAAAATCGTAAGACAATACGGCTCTTTTGTATGTCTGATTTTCAGATTACAGTGGCAGTAACATGGAAAAAGCTGACATACTCATATTATGTCTCTGTTTTGAGACCCCACAGAATTCTGGAATTTCATTTAAAGTTGTGTTTATGCTGTTTAAATTCATTTGGTGCAAATAAACACTTCTGCCTAACTCTTCTATCGTCATGTTCTTTCTGGACAGTTGCCAAATGAAAAAATAGCATTTCTTGGAATTTAGCAGCTTTGTTTCATCATATGAAGTCTTTACCAGGGATTATTCACAACTCTGCTGATTTTTCTGAGTAAAAATAAGATTCACCAAAGCATTTAGTATCAGTTATTACATGGTGAAATGAGTACCAAAAGACACTGAATTTATACCCAGAAGGATCCTTGCTCTCCCAATCAGTTAATTTTCTTTTCTTCCCTTCCCCCATGTTTGTTCCCCTTAAGAGCAATCACTGCAGCATGGCAACTAAAGTATTAGCATAGCTGCTGTGGTTTAGCCTATAATCATCAACTTATGTGAGCAGCACTTGAGTTGCTGAAAATGTTAGCCAATCAACTAACAGTTCTTTGAGTTTTGCCCGGCAACAAGGAAGAAAGAAAATGATAAAAGCTTACCCCCTACACACAAAAAAAGCGATATAAGGTAGAATACAAAACTAGCATGCAATGGTTCTCTGGACAATAAAGGTACTCTGGAACAGTATTTTCTATTACATCCACAAAAACACAAATAGCTTTTGCCCAGTACACCAATATAATATGAAAAAAAATTATGCCATCACATAGTGCTAACTGAAATCCTGCCAGTAAATCTGAGTTACGCATACTGCTATCTGCCAAGTAATTAAGAACAGTCATTGGCCGTGCCATCTTGTTCTAGATTAAAAACAAGATTGAACCCCGGGTTCAAAGAATGCAAAAATAAAAAAGTGCAGATACAAAGAAATGAATGTCTTTTTTACAGAACCCCATTAGAACATTTCCAAACAGCCTAAAAATGCAACACTGTTATTTAATAAACTCTGCTTTTTTGCATCAAGTGTCACATGAGAGAATGTATATTATACACCGGTAGGAGTGTTCTAGTCTGGGCAGCTGGACAATTTCCATTTTAGTATTTTATTTCATCTCATTTTGTGTGAACCAGTTATGTTTTTTCCTCAAAACAAAATTTTAAAATATATTTTAAAACATTATTTTGGTGCTTGTAAAAAAAGGTTTTCTATTAAATAACTTTCATGACACGTTTATGTTCTCTTCAGCACTCATTTAGAATACGTCTTTAAAATAGATAAACATGCATGTTGTCCATAAAAGACAAATTAACCAAAATAGAATAGCGCTTACAGTGTTTATTTCACTTCCTTAGGATTTAATTTAAAAGATCTGGAATGTTTATAAAGCTGTTGTAGACAGAATGCTATTTTTGCTCCTTTATACAATACTTAACACATAGAAAAGTCATGATTAAAGAAGAAAAATAAAAAAATCATAGCACTCGTCCACCCCCTTATTTCTTGAGATCTTGTAATTTCTGAAACATACCCAAGAGGGAGCCAGCTGTACCACATTCTTATTTAGTGGTAATCGTCCTACAGGAAAAAAACAAATCGGCAGCTTTGCTTCATTGTTATGGAGCCACTTCCCTGTACTGTACATTTTTGCCTTCACTGATTTGCTCAAGGAAGCTGAAACCCAACTACCAATCAGAAGTAAGCATTCTCAGTTCTGCCCAGCAACAAGAAAAAGATCACCACTGCTCAGTTAGATAGGTCCTTTTCTGAAACTAACTAAATTAACTGGTGAATATTTAATAGGCTTTGAGGGCATAATCCTCTAAAATGTTCTGAGAAACTGGAGATTAAGCATGTTGTTGTTTAACTGACTAACTGTAAGCATAAATCTTAGGTGGTTGTTGAAACTGATGTGTTAAATTGCACTGGAAACTGTGGAACTGGAAGTGTTGGCAGCAACAAATTTGAAAAAAGTGAACAAAGCAGGCAGGCTAATCCAAGCCCAAACTCAAATATTTACAACATCAATGGTATTTTAAAACTATCTTGTCCATGGAAACTTGCACATTTCCATTTGATAGAGTCTGCTTAGGACAGCACATGCATACACAAACAAAATGTATCATTTTAGGTCAGAACCATTTATTTATTTATTTATTTATTTCCACTTCTATACCACCCCATTAGTGTTATTACCTTCTTAGTGGTTCACAATATACAATAAAATCATACAGCTGAAAACACCACATATTTTATTGTGTTGTTAATGTATTCATTATAACTTACTTATGAAAAATAAAAATAATAAAGTACAATAAATCCTGTCAGTAGCTAAAACAACAAACTTACCTTTAAATATAAATATACAAATTAAAATCCATTTGAGATCTCAGATCAGTATCCACACTAGCAGAAGACAGCTTTATATAATTCTGTCTTATTAGGTTCCTAAAGATTGCGAGATGGCACCTGGCAAACATCTGTATGAATCTCATTCCGGAGAGGAGGAGCCTGGAGCAAGAAAACTCGGTTCCTAGTATTGACCTTTTCGGCCTTCCAGAGTGTTACATTTTTAACATCAAGCCCTTCAAGGAGCAGCTGGGACAGGTAGCTGTTCTGTTCTGCCAAACTGAAGGACAGTTCGGTGGATTTTGGTGTCTGGCTGCGGAGCCAGAGGTTGGGAATTCGATTCTGCACTGTGTCTCTTTAACAGGGGCTGGACTCAATGATCCATAGAGTCCCTTCCAGCTCTGCAGTTCTAAGATTATTATAAAAACTGAGGTCCTAAACTGTTAAGGGCTTTATAGGTTATGACCAGCACTTTAAATTGAGCATGGAAACTAACAGGGAGCCAAAGGTGTGCCAAGACAGCGGATATGTGCTCATATCTACTGGCAGCTGTAATCAGTCTGGCTGGCACATTTTGGACTTGCTGAAGTTTCCATACTAACTTCCATACTAACTACATAAGAGTGTTACACTAGTTTATTTTCAAGATTATCATATGATTACCATGAACCACTGTTGTTAGACATTTCTTATCCAGGTAGAGGTGCAGTTGAGCAATAAAATGGCAAAAGGCACCTTTGGACACAGCAAATATTTCTGCCTCCATAGAAAGACCGGAGTCCAAAAGTACCTCCAGGCTGCAAAACCAATCCTTCTGGGTGAGCTTAACCCATCAAGGTCCAGGCAAATATCCCTCTATCCTGTCCAATGATCCTCCCAGCCATCCTGTCTTATCTGGATTCAACTTCAGTTTATTTGCCTTCATCCTGTCCATGAATGTTATCACAGCAATTTCTGAATGAGGCACTTACCTGCTGTTAATACTAATACTAGCAACAACTAAAGGCAAGCTAGTCTAAATCTCATGTAAAACATACAATTCCAGAAAGATAAATAGACTGATGACTTAGCAAGTCAACTGGGGAGATCACTTTTAAGTATGCGTTTAGGTTGCTGCTTTTTTAGTTTGCACTGTGAGGTCACATTTATAATAAGTAGCTCTCTGGATGAGTGGGACATGGTGGCGCTGCAGGTTAAACTGCAGAAACCTCTGTGCTGCAAGGTCAGAAGACCAGCAGTTGCAAGATTGAATCCACGCAACAGAGTGAGCTCCCATCACTTGTCCCAGCTCCTGCCAACCTAGCAGTTCGAAAGCATGTAAAAATGCAAGTAGATAAATAGGTACCACCTCGGTGAGAAGGTAACAGCATTCTGTGTCTAGTCACGCTGGCCACGTGACCACGGAAACTGCCTACGGACAAACACTGGATCTATGGCTTGGAAACGGGGATAAGCACCGCCCCCTAGAGTAGGACACGACTGGACTAAATGTCAAGGGGAATCTTTACCCTTACCTTAGCTCTCTAGAAGACTAGGCCTGAGTCAAGTCTCCACTGTGCATCAACATATGCCTCTTCCTGTCTTCCAAGGCACTTTTAAAAACGTAACGATGTTGACCTTTAAATAGTCTTGTTATGATAGGGCAGTCCTATGATGTTAGGATTGCTCTTGAGTTGTCATTCTCATCTCCTGCCTTTATTACACTCCTTCACCTACATTCAACAAGGCAGGGAATGAGGACTGCAATAGTTCACATTCAAATATGTTTTAAGCTGCTGTCTTGCTGTGCAATTTCTCAAGTGATAAGTCCTGGAAGAAAATTACTGTTGAGTTAAGAAATCTGTAGATATCATCTGCTCATACCAAGTCATGTGACCAAGTTGTGACACTCAATAAAGGAATCATCAGCCCATGCCTTTTTACTATATAAGGACCACATGACTTTTTTCTTTTAAATATGCAACAGGTAGTACCTGTGGAAATTTCTTAACTTATTGTAATTTGGATTTCAAAGTTAAATTGTTTGCAATACTGTGCAACAGGTTTCAGTCACTATCACATCTTGCATCACTGGAAGCAAGGATTACATCAAGAGAAATTAGCAATGTGGTGTTGGCTGTTTTAAATTAAAATAACTCAGTATACCAGAAAACAGAGCATGTCATCCCCCTCTCTGAGTCGTTAGCTACTATATCTGAAAAAAATTATGACATTTAATTTTTTTTAGCATTTCATTAAGACATCTATTTTGATGCAGCATTTTATAATTTATTTGATATAGAATACTTTACAATGATTAGCCTTCCCATGTTCTTGCCAAACTGGGCAATGTGTGAAAAAAAGAGAAAAAAATATGCTTGCTTCTACTTCTAGGCGCTTTCTTTTGTAAGAGTATGGGAACATGTCAGTTCCCAAATTCTTTAAGTCAAGATGGCACAATTATGGCCTTCCAACATTTGTAACTGTATTTGATATTCAATTTCACAATTAAGGTCATTAAGGATAGATCTTTAGATTAGGATAGCTGTCAGAACTGGATCACTTTAATAAAGAACATCAAAATATAATGATTCTGCATTAACAAACTAATTTATAAAATAATGCAAAACAATATTAGATTAAATATTCTATTACAAAGATTTTAATATTCATTATCAAAAGGACAATTTGAAAACATACCTAAGTTGTATCCAACTGGTATCTCATAAACAACATATGTTTGGCCTACTACTTCTTCTGTCCTCGTAGGAAAATTCCTTCAAGGAAATGAAAGACATCTGCTTGCACATGGCCAGCCAGAGACAGAGGTCACTGCCAACCTCGAAATGGATCAGGCAGGCAAATATGGGCACACTACTGAGTGGGTACAGCTTTTCTTTCTATCATACAACTGTTTTACATTTATAATAAAAGCAGCATGTCCTGTATACTCTAACATGGAGCTCCTTGAAGCTATGTTGCTTTCTTTTCTGTAAGTGGAGCAACAGAAAGTATATTTGACTAGTCTTGTGTCAGAAAGTGAGTGATGATTTGCATAGTCATGCTGGTTGGCTGCTGAAGATTGGCTTGTATAATCCCTTCAATACTAGAGGCTGAGAATCAGCCGGAAGCACAGACAGATCTGCCTGGCAACAAGGCTAAAAATAGAATAGGTTAACATGCACTAGAATCTGTGCAGCAGCAGAGTACAAATCCTGGTCTTCTGCCTCTTTATGTAAAACTATACAAATAGTCATGCTCTTCACTGAAGTTTAACCCTATAGTTCTCTCTATTTAGTACTGAGAGCAGACCAAATATTCTGCACAGAAATCAATTTTTATTTTGTAAGATGTTAACAATAAACAAATCTGTATTAAATAACTTTATCATGGCGTTTTCCTTATTACAGTTATTTTTGAACAGGAAACATAGTGAAATCTTCTGAAGTGGAGCTATTCAATTCTTTATTATTTCAGAACGTTGTGACAATGTTATTCTTTTCATTTCTTACAAACCCGTACTAGAATATTTCACTCACTCACTCACTCACTCACTCACTCACTCACTCTCTCTCTCTCTCTCTCACACACACACACACACACACACACACACAGAGAGAGAGAGAGAGAGAGAGAGAGAGAGAGAGAGAGAGAGAGAGAGAGAGAGACAGATTAGGTGACCACATGTATTTAAAAAAGGATGTGATGAGAAATTACAGGTCTTGTTCCCAAAATGATATGATACGTTTGATGACCTTTTCACTCAAGAGTTTGATTATAACATTTTACACGAGAAAACCAGACACAGGTGTGAGGGGAGCTGCACAATCATGTTGGATTGGGTCAAGTCCACAGAAATCTTTTCTTCTGTTGTCACAACCATTTGAAATATGGGTGCTGACTTTGGTTGGCAATGACTTGGTAACCTGCATGGTTATGGATATGATGAAGTCTGACCCCCAGCACCTCCTCTTATGTATAAAGGATCAAGGTATTAAAAACCAGCAATGTTCCTCCTAGTTTTTTTTAATTATCATTCTACTATAACAATTAACATACAGAAATGAGGAACCAGATGCTATATAGAGAGTAGGATAAAAGACTCTCACTGACTTCTAAATAGAACTTAATTCTTTAGTAGTGCCCAAATTTTAGAATTCAATAGATCACCGGGAACACCTGAATCAGCTTTTTATTTTGTCTGGTTCAATAAACAATAGTTAGAATCCTGTTGGCATAAGTTACACCATGGATCTCTGGCCATATTGACATGGCCATATTGGAAAATTAAAAACGCAAGATAGATTTCTGCATGTTCTGGGCTGCTTGGATTATGGAGCATCTATGGGCAGCCCAGAAAAGTTTATGGTGGAATTGTACTTTAGCTGTTTTACTTGCTCAATGCAAGAATCATTAATTATCCAATTTCTAGGTGCTATAGATTGAGCAAAAACCACAATTTTGGTTTTAACAAAGTTTATAACCAATTGGTTGTTCTTACAATAGTCCATAAATGTACGGATCAGCCGTTTAAGTCCTATTTTCGATAGGGACAGAAGAACTGCATCATCTGCGTAAAGCAGTAGGGGGCATTTGGTCTCTGCCAATATAGGAGGATGGAAGTCTCTTCCAAGACACCACCCAAGCAGGTAGTTTAAATACAGGTTAAATAACGTGGGGGCTAATATACAGCCCTGTCGAACCCCTTTATTAGCCTGAATAGGCTTTGTCAGGTTTCATTCTATAAAGCTTTGAATCCCCACCCCCAACAAACACCACCACTGGTACCAGCAATTTCCCAGTTTTAAATCATTCCCTACCTCATTCTACAGCTCCTGAAAGCTTCCTAGGACAAAGGAACTCTCTAGGGATCCCTGAAACCTGATGAGGTGGGGAAACTTTCAATTTCTAAAAATGACCATGGTATGCCCTGGCTGTTGATAGTACCAGAGATCTGTGCTGCAGGTTATGACAACAAGATTTAGGCCAATATTCATAGAGAGAATCAGGGCAAGTATCTCCCAAATTACTTCAAGGTCCAACAAGTAAAAACAAATCCGGCCTCCATGACATTTTGTTTATGAAAACAATGGCACACACCACTAGGGATGGTTTCCTTGCATTGTGCCTTTGCTCTTGCTTACTGGACTTACACTGGTGGACAGGAATTTGGCCACTGTTTCACTTTAAAAATAATTATTTTTAAAAAAATCTTAATAATCAATAGGCAAGTTTACATTTATCATTTCTTAAACTTGCATTTATAAGCCTCCATCAAATATCTGATTTGAAGCCAGAGATTTTAAATATTATTATCAGGCCCTATGCTGAATGATGATGGCAATTTGTAAATATTTACAACTGCACAAGCTAGCCCCAACCTTCATTCTGAAAAGCTTTAGTTTGGGATCTCAAAAAAAGCTGCCTTGATTTACAAAAAATATTCCACCATATATTTAGGCAGTATTTTTAACAACTGACACTCCACCAATTACAGGTGGATAATTACTTTTCAAAATATACATTCTGAAAATAATTAGCCATATAACATAATTGAGGAACCAGATTAAAACCAGTCCCAGAAGACTACAGGAATTGTCACTATAGCCCAGCGATGGTGAACCTATGGCAAGCGTGTCACAGCTGGCACGCGGAGCCCTTTCTGCCGGCATGCGAGCCATAAGTCGCCGGATTGCTGCTCCCCCTGGCAGCCAAACCTGAGCAGGCGGCTGCAACCATGGTGCTGCTGCCTGGACAGGTGGCAGATCAGGATTCAGAGCAGTTTGTGGTGGTGGCGGATCCGGAGTGGGGTCTTGAGGCACCTCTGTGCCCAGGATCCTCCCTTCTGATGCCACTTCCGGTTCCGGGTGGCACAGCGCCCCCATTCCCCCCCGCAGTTTGAGCATGCAAGCCCAAAAAGGTTTGCCACCACTGCTATAGCCAATGTCAGGGGCACAGCAACGCCCCCTGGTGTTAGCAGGTCCTTAGCTGAAGTGCATGGTGGAGTACTTTGGTCAGAAACCCAGCTACAGTCCTTTACATCTTCAGTTAAAAGATTCCCTGGATTGGGAATGATTTTTCTCTGCCTCAGACCATCAGCCAGCACAGACAAAAGTGGAATAGATGTGCGAACTGGCTGAACTGGCTTAAGGCATCTACATATTATTTTCCACTCAACGTCCTGCTGGTAACACTAAACACTAATGCCTCTGTTTTTAACCTAATTTGCCAAGACTGAGTGAAGGTTTTCTCCTGATCCACTAGCTGAAATCCAGTAATAAATTGCCAATAGTGTAGGCCCTTTGAATCAATGAAACCTACAGAGATGACCTGCCAACCCTCCATTGACCCAATGGGTCTACTTCAGGTGTTACATACTACTGAGTTTCTGCTACTATTTCATAGTTTATTGCTGAAGATTTAACTCATCAGTGCTCTTTTACGTTCTTTTCCCCCTTGTATTTTTCAACTTTTCTTCCTTCCTTAGCTATGTTCCGTCAATTTCAGTTCAAGCTCATGCCAGTAAGATGTATGAAAATTGATGAATAGCAGGAACAAATTGGGATAACTAGATAATAGCAAGTACTAAATGAACATCCTCAGACTGTTTGTCCCCTACTGGTTCATGTTGTGTGCACTGTTCTGTGCTGCCAAGTCAGATCCAATTTATAGTGACCTTAATAGGGCTTTCAAGGTAAATGAGATATTTAAGGAGTGTTTTTACCAGTCCCACTCTGCCAGTGAGTTTCCATGGCTGAGCAGAAATTTAAACCCCATTCTCCAGAGTCCTAGTCCATCTATCCACTACAGCAGTGGTTCTTAACGTGGGCGATAATGCCCCCCAGGGGGCGATTTCATTTTTCAGGGGGGCGGTAGAACGAAAAGGGGCGGTGTGGGGGCGCTGGAGCAGAAGGGGGGCGGAAGGGGGGCGCTGGAGCAATCCAAACCTGTGAAGATGGCTGCAGCCTTTTTACAGTGTGCATGAATGTATATATTTTCCTCCTATTTTAATTTTGTTTCAGACTTTATGTCTTGAAATTTTTAGTTTCTGCATTTGTTTTTATGCCCTTTTTATATTTCTTTTTGCGTCTTAAAATTTACTTGCAACTAAATCATTAAATGTTACTTTTTGGGGGGCATTTCATTTTCTTGGAATTGAATTTTGTTTTCAGGGGTCATTGGATTTAAGTGTCTTAAATAAATAAATAAATAAATAAATAAATAAATAAATAAATAAATAAATAAATAAATAAATAAATAAATAAATAAGATATCATCACCGCGGGGAGGGGGACGATGATAACTTCCTCAATGGCTCAAGGGGGCGTTTCTTTCAAAAAGGTTAAGAACCACTGCACTACAGCACACTGGGAATCTCACTGGGTTCATGTGTAGAGTATCTTTATCTGCCCCTTAAGAGAAGGACCAAATTATAAATTTCTTACCAGAAGAAGTGTTCAGAGCAAGACCTACTTATAAAGTTTTAGAAAAACATGTTTTTAAACTACGGTAGCAGCCTTTAATGTGATTCTCAAACAAATCATGACAGTGAATTTTGCCCAGAGATGAAATCGCACTACAATGGGCCAACAGTAGTCATCAGTTGATTTTAATTATCTATAGTTCTTGCAATATTTTCTTGTGACTCCTTTCATCACTCTAGGCTACTGTGGCAAAATATGTTTTATGATTTTAACATTAAAAAGATACTGTAAGAAGACACAAAAGCTATAAAACCAGACAAAACAAAAATCCTCATGTATTCATATAGAAAAGTCTAATGCAAATTTTGGAAGAATAACTAGAATTTTTGTAAGTCGGTCTTTATCCCATAAAGTCACAGAAGCAGTTGGGGCAGGCACTTTGTATAGCATGAAGGGTCAAAACACAAGCGTGGTACTGTAAAAAAGGAAGAATTAAACTTCTTATATTCTTTTCAGGCAATTTCTTTTATAAGAGACAGACAGTTACTGACAAGTATTTAAAAAGCAACTTAGTCCTTAAAAACCTTGAAATACTAATCTTAGTTTTTTTGTTTGCTTTCTGATTCTTTACACATTTTGTCACCACATTTTCAAAATCTCTACGTGCCATATTGAGAACTAGAAACTTTAAGGTAGCCTCTGAAATCATAATCATAACAACTGTGTGCATTTTTAATGGCTATGGATGGATCAAAACTGGCCCGTATATTTCACCCTGACTGGATTGACAACTCATGTTTCCTAGCATTTATTTTATCTTTTTAAATAACAAAGAAAACAAGCAAAAAATTCATCAACATGTTCTGTTACTGATTTTCAGTGATACTGCAGATTTCCCACTCTCTGATAGTAATATGAGTAAAAATAATAATTAAAATTGAAGCAGAATCCTTTTTATGACAGGACCTGTGAACCTGCTGAGGTATCTCACCTCAGACCCATTACTACCAAAATAATCTGCCCACAATTAAAAAAATTGTCTAAGGCTACTCCCAACCATTCTTTGGGATCACAAATATATCCTTCTACAACATAATAAAGTATACAACTTCTAAAATTCAAGAATGAACAAATATAAACATTCACATGATTTTTTAAAACTTTGCATAGTAATTCCTGCTAAGTAGTATCTTGGCAGGGCCTGTGCAAATTTTAGGAAGAAACTAGTTTTCTTACCTGGAGACAGCTTGACACACATCAAGTGAACCTCTTTTTCAGCTCAGCTGCTTACATATCAAAACAGTAGAACACTTCTAGGTCGGCCATCTTGAGAACAAACCTTATTTGTCTTCACACAAACAAATTATACTGCGTTTTAACTGAAAACCTGAGTACTGGGTGACCTTTCCTTTAGTCATTCTGTGGAATAGCACATGCCAAAATTTTTATTCATACAACAAATGCTCCTAGGAGAATCACATTAGCTCTTTTGAAGCACATAGTCTGCAAATGCCAGCTGCAATGGAAAGTCTTTAGAATGAGACTATTCGCACTGCTTGCTGCAGTGCTATCATTTGCCTGCACAGAAGTGTATGCAGTGTGAGACCTCCCTCATGCTATGCTGGAACAGACAAACACATATAAGAACATGATAGAAGCAGAGCATAAAACCAACTACTATTTCAGTATTTACATGCAAGTCTCACAGCTGCTTCTTGAGTGTCTTTCAACCACAGGGTAACTCTTTTAAAATTAATTTTAATTTGTATTATCAATTTCCTCTAGCACAGAAAACAAGTTCTTGAACATCCCATGCATGGTAGTGTCCAAAGCATAAGCCAAACACAGAATGCAGTAACAGCTAGCTGGCGCCAGTAGTAAACTACATAAAAGGGCCTTCATTTTATATATTATATGGCTATTTCACAATATTTCTGAGCGAAAACTGCTTTTTCTCCCATGTCTACAGTTTACTGATTCTGAATATACTCTTTTAAGAGATTTCTGATCAACAGCCCCAATAGGAAGTACATTCAACATTTGCATGTATTTATAAAAGTGGAAAAATTAAGCAAACATCACATATAAATATACTTTTTTGTAAAAGAGTAGTTAACTGGGTATCTTTATCATTTAATTGTTATATGCCTATATGATTTTCCACCATATACTATTATTTTATTTTTAAAATATTTTTACCCCCAGAAGACAGCACTCTTCAGAGGACAGCACTCTGAAGATGCCGGCCACAGAGACTGGCGAAATGTTAGGAAGAACAACAGAACACGGCCAAAGAGCCCGAAAAACCCACAACAACCACTAGATCCTAGCCTTCGCAAATACAGAATAGTCCTAAATCGAGCTCAAATTTTTAGCATGTATACATTACTGAAACAGTGACGTCTATGTTGGCTTGGGCATGTTGTGAGAATGGCTGATGGACAGATTCCAAAAGATCTCTTGTATGGAGAATTAGTGCAGGGAAATCGCCCCCAGAGGGAGACCACAGCAAGGACATATGCAAGTGGGATCTGAAGGCCTTAGGAATGGACCTCCACAGAGGGGAAACCTTGACATCTGAGCGTTCAGCCTGGAGGCAGGGGGTGCATCATGACCTCTCCCATTTTGAAGAGGCACTTGTCCAGCAGGCCGAGGCAAAGAGACAGTCCTGAAAGCAGCCAAATCAGGGAGGTGGTCAGGGGACAGATTGTATTTGTCTTCACTGTGGAAGGGATTGTCACTCGAATTGGCCTTCTCAGCCACACTAGATGCTGTTCGAAGTCCTCCATACAGAGCATGTTACCATAGTCTCTCGAGACTGAAGGATGCCTACACAAAGAAGCTGCTCACGTCATAATAGTTATTCTCAGCTTCAAATACTCCATTAAAGAAATTAGGTAGTGGCAGTCACAAACAGTTCTTGGAGAAATACACCAGTAGAATGTCAAGCGTGGCTACATGCATTTCGTTATTGGTTAAAGGTGGTCTATGAACCCAATATACCTTCATGGATTGCTGCCTTGTCATGGTGGAGGGGCGTGAGTAATTCAGAGAACCTATGGGCTACGGTGTGCAGGGACACCCAAGACGGACAGGTCATAGTGGAAAGTTCCGAATAATGCAATCCACCTGGAGTAGGAATTGGCAAGCCACTCCAGTATCTTTGCCAAGAATGCCCCATGAACATAAACAAAAGGGTAAAAGATATGACACTGGAAGATGGGACCCTCAGATCAGAAGGCATCCAACATGCTACTGAGGAAGAGCGGAGGAAAAGTAACTCCAGAGCTAATGAAATGGTTGGGCCAAAGCCAAAAGGACACTCAGCTGCAGACATGCCTGGAAGTGAAAGGAAAGTCTGATGCTACAAAGAAAAATACTGCATAGGAACCTGGAATGTAAGCTCTATGAACCTCGGGAAGCTGGATGAGGTCAAACAGGAGATGGCAAGAGTAAACATTGACACCCTGGGCATCAGTGAATTAAAATGGACAGGAATGGGCGAATTCAATTCAGATGACGATCATATCTACTATTGTGGGCAAGACAGCCGTAGAAGGAATAGAGTAGCCCTCATAGTCAACAAAAGACTGCAAAAAGTTGTAATGGGATATAATATCAAAAATGATAGAATGATGTCAATATGAATCCAAGGCAGACCTTTCAACATCACAATCATTCAAATTTATACACCAACCACCAATGCTGAGGAGACTGAAATTGACCAATTCTATGAAGACTTACAACACCTTCTAGAACTGACACCAAAGAAAGATGTTCTTCTCATTCTAGGGACGGGAATGCTAAAGTAGGGAGTCAAGAGATAAAAGGAACAACAGGTAAATTTGGCCTTAGAGTTCAAAAGGAAGCAGGGCAAAGGCTAACAAGAGTTTTGTCAAGAGAACAAGCTGGTCGTCGCAAACACTCTTTTCCAACAACACAAAAGGTGACTCTACACATGGCCATCACCAGATCGGCAATATCATAATCAGACTGATTATATTCTCTGCAGCCAAAGATGGAGAAGCTCTATACAGTCGGCAAAAACAAGACCTAGAGCTGATTTTTGGCTCTGATCATCAGCTTCTCATAGAAAAATTCAAGCTGAAACTGAAGAGAGTAGGAAAATGCACTGGGCTCATCAGGTATAATCTAAACCAAATCCCTTATGAATACACAGTGGAAGTGAAAAACAGATTTAAGGAACTCGATTTGGCGGACACAGTGCCAGAAGAACTTTGGATAGAGACTGGTAACATTGTTCAGGAGGCAGCAACAAAAACCATCCCAAAGAAAAGGAAATGCAAGAAAGCAAAGCGGCTGTCCAACAAGACCTTACAAATAGTAGAGAAGAGAAGGGAAACCAAATGCGAGGGAGATGGGGAAAGTTACAGAAAATTGAATGCTGACTTCCAAAGAATAGCAAGAAGAGATAAGAGGGCCTTCTTAAATGAACAATGCAAAGAAATAGAGGAAAATAGAAAGGGAAAAACCAGAGATGTGTTCAAGAAAACTGGAGATATTAAAGGAATATTTTGTGCAAAGATGGACATGATAAAGGACAAAAATGGTAGGGACCTCACAGAAGCAGAAGACATCAAGAAGAGGTGGCAAGAATACACAGAGGAATTATACCAGAAAGATCTGGATATCCCGGACAACCCGAATCGTATGGTTGCTGACCTTGAGCCAGACATCCTGGAGAGTGAAGTCAAGTGGGCCTTGGAAAGCCTGGCTAACAACAAGGCCAGTGGAGGTGATGGCATTCCAGTTGAACTATTTAAAATCTTGAAAGATGATGCTGTTAAGGTGCTACATTCAATATGCCAGCAAGTTTGGAAAACTCAACAGTGGCCAGAGGATTGGAAAAGATCAGTTTACATCCCAATCCCAAACAAAGGTAGTGCCAAAGAATGCTCCAACTACCGTACAATTGCACTCATTTCACACGCTAGCAAGGTTATGCTCAAAATCCTGCAAGGTAGGCTTCAGCAGTATGTGGACCGAGAACTCCCAGAAGTACAAGCTGGATTCCGAAGAGGCAGAGGAACTCGAGACCAAATTGCTAACATGCGCTGGATTATGGAGAAAGGCAGAGAGTTCCAGAAAAATATCTACTTCTGCTTCATTGACTATGCAAAAGCCTTTGACTGTGTGGACCACAGCAAACTATGGCAAGTTCTTAAAGAAATGGGAGTGCCTGATCACCTTATCAATGGCCTTAGAAATCTATATGTGGGATAGGAAACAACAGTAAGAACTGGATATAGAACAAATGATTGGTTCAAAATTGGGAAAGGAGTACAACGAGGCTGTATATTGTCTCCATTCTTATTTAACTTATACAGTGGGGTCTTGACTTGAGAACTTAATCTATATTGGAAGGCGGTTCTCAAGTCAAAACGTCTGTAGGTCAAGTCTCCATTGACCTACAGTGCATTGAAAACCGATTAATCCCGTAACAGGCCGTTTTTGTTCCATTTTTTTTTCCTGGTCTGTAAGTCAATTCTCAGGCTGCAAGTCAAACCTACATTTTGCGGCCAGAGAAGTCTGTAACTTAAAAAGTCTGTAAGTCAAGCCGTCTGTAAGTCAAGGGGCCACTGTATGCAGAATACATCATGCGAAAGACAGGACTGGATGAACCCCAAGCCAGAATTAAGATTGCCGGAAGAAGTATCAACAACCTCAGATATGCAGATGATACCACTCTGATGGCAGAAAGTGAGGAGGACTTAAAGAACCTTGTAATGAGGTTGAAAGAGGAGAGCACAAAAAATGGTGAAGTACTACCCTGGCCTTCTCTTCCTGTTGTTTTGCTGAGGTAATTTTTATTAAAGGACTTCGTATTGTTGTCACAGTTTGGTCTGTTAATTTTTAACTCTGAGAATCTGGGGTTCTCGTACTCATTAATAACATCTGCCTGTTCACCTGCTTCTAGTAGATTTTTAGGATTCTTGTCCCTAACTAAATAACGCAACTCCCCAGGTAATATGGAGTAAAATTATTCTAACCCAATTAAATTCATTTGTTCTAGAAAAGAGATCACCTCCCTTTCCATCCACTTCTCAAGACATTGCAGCAATTTAGCTTCCAAGTGTGAATAAGATTCCTCCTGCTTTTTAGTAAGAGAGTGTTCAGCATTAATACAAAACCTTGAATAAACCCTCTTTTTATATGCCTCAAAATCTCTGGTGTTCTCTAAGGGGCATCTGTGAATATATCTCAGCCAAATCTCCACTTATTTGAGCGCTCAAAACAATCATCCTTTCATCATCTCGAATTTCAAAGTCCCAGTAGGCACGCTCAAAAGCAATGAGAAAAGATTCAGGACAGTCCCCTCTTTTATATTGGGGAAACTTCTCAAGATCAATTTTTGAGAGAATTCCCCCTCCAACACTGTTGTTATTGTTAAGGTTACTGTTTGGAGCAGAAATTTCTAAATGTCTCATCTGTAATTGAAAGTCCATTTCCTTTTGTCATAATTCTATTTGTCTAGCCTCAGCCTCAGCTCTGAGCTGTAGTTCCTTTGCTCTTAGCTTGAATTCCTGTTCCAGCTTCCATTTTTCAAACTCCTGGGAACTTATATAAGCAGCACGCTTTAATTCTTTTTGTTCCTCTGAGGCACTCTCATCAATTTCCTCTTGTTCTATTTGAATTAAAGGGTTACCATTTCCCTCCATTTCTTGAGGTAAAACCTCAGCCTCAGGACTCCCCCTTTTGGTACGTTTGGGTGGAATATTTACTTCTGGGATGATTAGTACAGTGTTTACTGATTTTAAAAAGACCTGTCTTTCTTCTCTTACTTCCAATCACTAATATAATTCTTTTTCAGGTAAAGGCTTTCTCCCCTCTTCCCTTAGATCTACTCTGACCCCTGGCTTCTGCTTTTCTCACAAGTGCTCTCTAAACTCCTAGAGCCTTGAGCCTTAAAAGCTAGTCCTCCGGGTCTTCAAATCATGAGGTAAAATACAAGAATTTTCTTTCATAGTCGTTTCCAAACTTAGACACCCCCCCCCCCCCAGATCTGGGTTCAGAAGCCCCCACCACTAAGCTTTTCCCAAAAGCTCTAGTGAGGAACCAAACTTCTTTGCCACAGACCTCTGTCTAAAAGGTACCCTTGACTCAAGAAAAATTCTTTTTAAAATCACTCGACTGGATTTCTTCGAGTCCAAACTCAGGCTTCACTGGATTCCTTCACCCTTGTGCCCCCCTTGCTTGACCATCAAGACTCAGAGCACACAAAAGCAAACAATCTCCTCTTAAATACTGCTGCCACCAGGTGATCACTGAATCACCATTACTTCAGGAAGATGAAGATTCAGATCCACACTTCAAAGACTTAAATATAACTTTAGTTTATTGATTACCGATTTTGATAGTGATTCATGAATATCTTCTTTAGGTAAATTTATTATTAACAACAATCTTCTATTTGATAATACACTCCTAACTCTAATCACCTCTCACATTTCCCCAAACTCTATCTCGTTCTCCAGTCTCTCACGCTACTCATACTCCCTGACTCTGACTCAGGCTCTGCTTCTTATCACATCTCTCTCGGCTCTGCCTCTCAGCAACATGAATATGCATGAACAAATTACATAACAAAAATGAACCATTGACATAATAAAGGGGAACACTACAGATGTCTTTGCCAATTCATGGCATACAGGATTTACAGAAAAACTACACCTCTTAGGCTTCTCTATGGACTTCCTACTGAGACAGCCTCAAGGCAGCATTAAGCCAATACAGTGGTGCCCCGCTTGATGATGATAATCCGTTCTGTTAAAATCGCTGTTAAGCGATATCGTCGTCAAGTGAAAGTAAAAAACCCATTGGAATGCATTAAAAACCGGTTAATGCGTTTCAATGGGCGAAATAGTTCATCATAAAGCGAAGATCCTCCATAGGGGAAGCCATTTTCGATCGCTGTCTTCCAGAAATAGGTCTGGAAAACAGCAGGAAGACATTTTGAAACCCCAACGATCAGCTGTTTTTGATCATCGTGAAGCGAAAAATCTGTTCCCAAAGCAGGGACCGATTCAACGTAAAGCGAAAACCCCATTGAATTGTCGTTTTGCGATCGCAAAAAACTAATCGTAAAGCGATTTCGTCATCTAACGGGGTTGTTGTGAAGCGGGGCACCACCGTACTTATTCAACGTATCAAAGATATAGACCTTCAATAATCTCTAGCATGTGCAGACAAGACTTGTCCACCATTGTGTTTTGGCCTAAATTTTAACTTCCCCAAGCCAACTACTTACTTATAATTACAACACCAAGATATCACTTTGACTTTTCAAGGGCTAGATTTAACTGCTTTCCCTCCGCCCTTTTAAAAAGGCATTTTAATAACACCCCATACAGTGAAAGGATTTGTCCTTGCGGGAAATAAATTAATGAGATCTTGGTGCACATCATTTTAGAACGTTGACTATACAGGATCGAACATATTCGATATCTTGGTTCAATCATGAGTAAATGTACTGGTCTACCTCCCACAGGCTATCTGAAGTTTCTGTTGTCTGGGGAGAATCAAATAATAACACAGTTAGTGGTTATGTTTTTATTTTCAGCTATGAAAACTCACAAAAGGCTATAGCAAGATTTTATACTATACTACGTATTTATTTTATCTTTGTATAATCGGGTCTATGACCGCATAATAAAACTTTACGTCAGTCACCAGATTCAAAATGAATCAAATCTAAGGAAAAATTACATCTTTGCTTGATACGAAGATGTATTAGGAAAGATAAGACCTGTTGTTCACAACTATAAGATACAGACTTTAATAGATGAAACAAATGATGTAAATAGCAGACATGTATTTATTTATTTATTTTATATCCCGCCTATCTGGTCTGACGACACTCTAGGTGGCTTCCAAACACATAAAAACAACATATAATTATAACAAGAAATTTTTACATCAGTAAGCAAGTTCTTCAAGATGGAAAGGAAGTAGCAAAAAGTAAATAAAGAAGACAATATAGCTAATATTACTGGCACTCTGAAATATGAGAAGCCTTCTAATATTTTAATCATTTTATCTTTTGTTGTATTGAATTTTAATTGTTGTAAGCCGCCCAGAGACCTCTGGGTAGAGTGGGCGGCATATAAATTAATTAAATAAATAATATGTGAAACTCTACAAAAAGTAAGTAATGGCACTATCGCGATGCTCATTGATGATTCTATAACTACTCTAGCCGGATTATGTAAAAAGCGGAAACATCCTTCTCTTTCTTTGTAACAGATGCTGCTCCATTCATTAGTTAGGCAGGTAAGAGACTTAAACTTCTTTATCAAAAAATGATCCATATCACATGCCTTGCTCACGGTCTATACAGAGTAGCTGAAGAGACTCAAAGCAACTATCTTGTTGTAGATAAGATAATTTCAAATAGGGAAAAATGTTAATTAAAGCTCCACTCAGAATCCAAAAGTTCAAAGAAATTGCTCTTACTTTGGGTCTCCCTCCCCAACCTTTGTGACACTTTTGGGGACTTGGTTAGATGTGGCTACGCATTATTCCACAAATTATGACTCCTTGCAGCAGATACAGAACTTGACTGTTCTTAATCTTCCTCCATCAAGACTGTGCAAGATTTCTTTTCTGAAGCCTTGGTTTGAAATTTGGCATATTAAAAAATCTAACCTCAGTGCATTATCAGGAACAAACACCCACCTTGAAACTGTAGAAATGGAACTTAAGTGATGTACTGAGAACTGTGAAACAAACTACTGGTGATTTAAAGTGAACAAAGGAGAAAGTGGCTGGAAAAAATAGTGATAAACTTCTAAGAGTGCTGCAATCTAATCTGGTAATTCAACACTTTGCAAAATAAGTAACGTTGTAATTGGATTTGAAGCAAAATTTTATGACTTTGAGCCAAAATTTTCTCCAGAAGAGTTGGCTTTTTTTCTCCCAAATTTGTTCCTATAGCCTCTTGTGATATCTAATGGAGTTTCTCTGCATAGAAGAATACAATGGCAAACAACAGGAGTTTTGTCCTTGATAATCTCAAAATGCACATAACCATCCAATGCAATTTTTCTGTTGACAAATACTAATCCAGGTATGACCATTATTTTAGTCTCAAAATATTCATTTGATTCCTTCCAGCCTAGCACTTCTGCACTGAAAGTGAAGAATATACTTTTAATTTTTATGTATTTATACGCGTGGCTTTTTAAAAACTGGGTGCTAATTTCAGAAAAATTATGAAGTCATATTTTTGTTTAGTTGGCCATATTTAAAAAATTGTAAGGTTATTAATGATTCACATTTCTGACATTTTTAGGTCAAAGAAATCCTCACCTTAGTAATCACATAAAAAAACCTATACCTGTATGAACAAGTGTTAGACCAAATTTGGACCAAAGAATGAATCATTAGGATGGTGGGATCTAGGAAGTCCTTCTCTGTGAGAGCACCACACCCCTGGAATTCTTGCGCTAGGAAGAGACCCCACTGCCTGCTTAAAAAACAACACCGCAGATACACTAAGTGTCTCTGTTCTGTCCCTAAAAAAATTTTAGACACTGCCAGGTGCCTATTAATTCTAATTTTATGTTAATGTCATAATGGATTTGAATGGATTTAGTACATAAATGTAACAATATTGAAAGGCACCAGTGACTTAACACCAGTTCTGACAGGATAACAATGGAAAACTTTCAGTCTCAAAGCCTTAGATGTTGCTGCTTCTGTTGTAGCTGTGCCATAAAGCTTTCAACAGCAGTGAAAAAATATCATATGCTTAGAAAACATTTCTCACACCACTGGTCTGTGTTACTAAACATTACTAAAACTTTGATTTAACTGAAGAACTGGTTTAATACTTATTTTATTCATTTAAATGACTTATATTCTGCAATTCTACCACAATAATAGCTTAAGAAAAAGAAGAGACTGCTTGAAGCAGGTAACTGAATTTTCAAATAAAAAGAAATCATGTAATTAAATCTATGTCTGCCAAGATGAGAATGGCAAGCAAGTCTCCAGAAAAAAAGTGGTGGTAATGAGAGGCAAAACCTTCTTTAGGGTATGAAAACTAAAAGGCCTATACCCTCTATTAAGTTTCAGTTTTCATACTTTACACAATAATAAACAACACACTTCTTGGCTTATTGTTTATAGCAGCCAGCCTAAAAAGTATCACATTTCATTCTTTTATTAGAAAGGCAGGCCTTAGCTCAGTGTTACTATTATAGGACCAAATGTTCAATTGTAAGACACACTACTGTATACATAAATTTTCTATTCATTACCTTCAGGTATTTTATACAACATTTTAAAGTGATAAAAATTGGTTTTAAAAAGCAGTATTTTAAATCCTTATTTTATTTATCCTAATTTATAGAAGAACAATTTATAATGATTTTTGTGCTATAATGATTAGTGCTATTTTCTGTGTTGAAACAAAACTGAACTGAAATGCAATCTTGTAAATTAAGACTTTAGGTTGTTTCCAGCAATCTTTCACCTCCCTACAGGATTGCATGAGAAAGATTACTGTGGAGCAATGTTAAATATCAAAACGAAAAAATACTGATGAATTTTGCAGGAAGGATAATACAAGGATAATTTCCTGCTAACATTCTCAAAAAACTCATACCATGCAGATTTCAAATAAAATGAAGAATAAATTTTAACTATTAAAATTGAGATAACTTCATGTGAATGAAAATTACACAAAACAACATGTTTAAGCATATTTAGAGATTATTTAGCCCATCTTATTAAGGAACCACATGAAGAAGGAGTATTTTAGACTGAAAAAATGTATATTGCCATGCTAATGCTCTCAGTGCAGTTAAGTCTCCTGGGGAATAGAGGGAAATAATGCAACCACCAGAATCAACCAATGTACAGCTGAGAAGTGACCCCAAGCTGCAATTAACCTGTAAGTTTTTTCAGAGAAAATAGTCTGACTCTGGTCGATAAAAATGTCTGTACTGTAAACCTAGATAAACAACTGGGACAGTCAACTATCAAACTGGTTGTAAACTACCATAATATTAGAATAAACTGATTCAATAAACATGTTCTCCTTAACATTTTGTAATTATCATACCTACTTCCCCTGTATGTGTAAATTCAAGACATTATAAACCTTTTAAAATGTTTAAAACACGTTTTAAAAGGTTTATAACAATGGCACCACAACTAACACATTTGGCAAAGAGATGTCAAGTAATCATGAAAGGACGCAGAATTGTGGCTAAAGTCTAGTTAACTATATTGGCCATAATCTAACCAAAGTTAAACATAATTCAGCACCATTAATCCTGGTAGGAAAGTTAAGCATCCATTGAAATTTTTCACCACTATTAATGCGACTTGCATGTTTAGATTGGGTTAAATCTTAAACTATTACAAAACATACATAATTAATATTCTTATGAAATAAATATTTAATTTGATTAATACTTCTCATGTCTTTCAGGATTTAATACAGCACAGAATAAATTTGAAACAGTAAAAATGGAATCTAGTGGAAATACTACCAGACCTGTGCACTGTCTTCATTCACCTAGAATAAGACTGATAGGCAAAAGAAAATTTACAAGTATGACGTGGAGATATATAAAAACAAAACCATTCTGACATAATTCTGGATCATTATTATCATTGTTTCCAATAGCTAGCAGTAAGCTTGGTAGGTGAGAATACATACTACTATAAAAGTTCAGTGAATATTGTACTTGAAAAATAATGGGGTATACTTCCTCCCAACTATAGAGTTCAAAGTTTTTCTAAAGATACCATTGTGACAAAATATCCAGGGAATCATAAGGGTTCTTTTATTTCATGAATATTTTCTGGGTTTCACTTCTACTACAACTACTAAATTTGGCACAGTATACCACTATTTCATTTTTTTAAAAAAATGCAAAATATGAACTAAAATCACAGAGTAATATTATGCTGAGCTATCAGATTGAAATATAAACTGTACATTTATCAATGCAGCTCATTTTAATTCCTTGGAAATCTGCCTAGACTACAATGTGGAATTTCCAACTCTTGACTTCTGAGCTAACCTTTTAATTAGCCAAGTAACAATGAGCAATATAAGCAAAAAGGCCATCAGTTTTACTGGAGGAGGGAAAGGAGATACAGTTTAGTTCCTCTGAGGTGGCAGGAAATGCCTCTTGCCCTGGAATTGCCTCCTGAAAGGAAAAGGAAGGCCCTCCTCCATTATCACTGTACCTTCATTAGTGGAGGAAAATATTTCACTGTTCAGGATTTTAAAAAAGGGGGAAGATGTTGTCCAAAATTCGGTACTCCACTCTCCACTTCTATGAACAGCAAATATTAACTTGTAGAAACTTGATCTATCTAACATACAAAGAGTAAGAATGGGCTCTCCAGAATATGGAAGGTGTGGGGATTAATTAAACTACTTCTCCGTGACTCAAGATAATTCAAGATTAGGATTTGCTATTATCAGAGCTGTTTCTGGATTAGGTCAGTATTTGAGATGGTCTTTTCAGTAATTAATAGCAGGCACTTTGAAACTAAAATGTGAAACACTTTCCATACCAACGGCAGTATATTTCTGCTATGAACTATTACATTATTTCCATTACCTAAAGAAGATTTACTTAGAGAAGACAGACTTTTTAATAGGTCCAGCTACTTTTACATGAGGACATTTTGCTGTTTCCAATCTGACAGATAAAAATTAGATTATGTCCTGAGTTCGAGAACTGCAGTGACCTTCTGTTTTAAAAAGCTCATTATAAACAGAAAAAATTAAGAACATGATTTTTGAAAACAGAAGTACCAACATTTTCTTTGTGAAAGAAAATGTGTTGTCATTCACCTTTCCTGATGAAAGAACATACTAAGATAAGAACACAGGCCAAAATTATATGTACAACTGATCTCATTTTTAGGATGACACAGGCCAAGGAGTAGACATTTTACAGGGCTTGAGTCATTTTCAATAAAGCTAAATTTAAAATGTAATTTTTTTCTGACCAAAAATACATTGTTCAATGACCATTATGGTTAGGAAAATGCTATTAATCAATATTATGCCATTATATAATCTTCTGAGACCACATTAATGCAAATACTTGACAAATCTAAGGAAAAAATATATTGGAGAATATACTCCTGCTTCATATACCTTTGTGAATATAATCAAATTTAATGCAAAGTCTGACAAAAAATTCTTAAAATTATCTGATCCCAAATTAAAAATGGTGGTTAAATACAATCAGGACACTTTTTGAAGCATATAACCTTTAGCCCTAGCAGAATTCTTCCTGCAATCCTTATGAAATAGTTAAATGTTTAATACTTACCTTCAATGAGAGCGGAAAATTAAACAAAAATTAACATTTGTTTGTCATTTGTAAGTTTCACTTCATATTTACACATATACACATCCTGAATGATCTCTTGAAAAGAAAAAGATAAAAAGTTGTTTCTTACCTCTGAATCTGTACATGTGACTCCACAAGGTTTGCTCATTAGCATAGTCAAGCTAAACTGCTTCAGAGAACATTTCGTCAGCCATTTTGAGACTGCACTGTTTCAGCTGCACTGGTAGTGTGATTAAGATGGCTGCAATGTGCATTCAGCATCAGCCAGTAACAACGTAGCAAAGTGTGAAACATTTGCCATGAAGCACCTCCCTCCTTATGGAAACACAAACACAGAGGCCAGTAGTGCACATGCTGCAGAAACACTGCTGCTTCTTACAGCACAAGTGCTACAAACACAGAAAACGCACAAGGAACAAAAGCTGCCTCTGTAAATCAGTCTGTAACACTCCATTCCAGATCTGAATCCAAGCAGCTGCAAGTCCATGTCACATATTACCAACTACAGGAAGGAGGCCAAATATCACCGGCAGGCAGGGAATGCCACTCGGGAAGCTTCTTTTGAGTTCTTTTTTTCACTCTTTTAAAGCATTAGAAAATTTCATCCAAATCATTTATACAGTAAAATATTAAAAAATGTTCTCCTCTAAAAGCTACTGTACTAAGAATGGGTGTAAGGTAACCATCTACTTACTACAAGACAATACCTACATCTATTCCAACTGAAAAAGATCTACATAACCTTCTGACCACATAGTCTGTGAAGGTGAGAATCTGCTATAAAATAACCTATTATGCATGTGTTAAATCTTTGCAGTAACAGCTGATTAGTTAAAATAGCAGAATACAAATATGATAGAACATGCTAATCTAATGAAAATTATCCTCCTTCTCTATTCGTGCAGATCTGTCTTAACAGTGAATATTAAAGGTTATCACTGTTAACGAGCTTTATAATGTGCCATCAGGTCACATCTCAATTTGATGACCCTCACAGCATTTTCACAGTACGTGAAATATTTAAGGAGTGATTTATTTGTGCCACCCACTAGTGTGCTTCCATGAGTGAAGAGATTTGAACCCACATCTCCAGAGTCCTAGTCTGGCATTCTATCCACAACTACACCACCTGGGCTCTCTAGGTTTCAGAGGTCATATATTCTATAAAGATTGACTAAATATCATCATAAGAAAGATTTCCAAGGCTTATGCTTAAGCTTGGCAACTATTTTTAAAAAGCTTTCAGTGTTCAAAAACAGATTGATAATTTTTTGAGTGTACAAAGATGTAATGATGTAAAACGTAGAATTATTCCAAAATTCAGCACTTGCCCACTGTTCCAAAGTAATATCAAAATACTATTTTGGTGATATGAAGTTTTTGAACATACCAGGGACCTTGCATATATTATCCCAGTAATCCTAATCCTTCCTTAAAAAAATTAAGGGAGCTATCTATATCAATTTATTGCAGCAAAAACAACATCTGAAGCATTCAAAGAAGTGGGCTCCAGTCCATGGAAGTATATGCCAAATACAACTTCTTAGTTTTAAAGGTGCCATTGGGTTCTTTTCTGCTAATCCTTATTATCATCCTTGCACTGTAAAGAAAGTACAGTGCAGATGTATGGTAATTTTTCTGAAGTCACCTAGTGAACCTCTGGCAGATGTAACATTCAAATTGCAACTCTGAATTACTGTGACACTTCACATTAAGTATTTAAAACTAAAACAGTTAAGAATACTGAATATGTACTAGCAATATAAATATGCACAGCACAAGCAGCTATGATCTGACAAATAGTACACACAAAAGAGGTAGACAAAAACTGTACTGTATTAGAAGTCTCCTCAGGGAGTAAAATAGAACAAGAACACAGGAGGAATTTACAGTGTTTATTGCCATCAGCATTTTCTAAAAAGAAATTCAATTGGAGAGTCACTGGACCTATTAAAGCCTACAAAACTAAGGATGAGGAGCTCAGATTTATAATCCTACAATTCTATGCAATGCAGAAGCTTGGAGACAGAGTGGGAAGAGTGCTTAATCATCTCCCTGCTTGACATTATTCTCAGTAAAAATGTCCCACTAATGTTTAAGCCCCCCTGCTGTTTGCAGTTGGGATCCAACTGAAAGAGTAAGTCCAGGTGGGTGAAAACACAGCTTCCAGAGGAGATATAGTTGAAAATTGGGATGGCTTATAAAATATACCTATTTGATACTCTGCATTTTAGACACCATCCCCATACTTCTGTTGTTTTAGCAAACAAGACATTGTGGCCCATATATTTACAGAGTCCTGTATCTCCTGATATTTAATTATTCCTCCCTAATTCGGGGAGGTTCAGAAATTCAGCAAGATAATGTAGTAGGAATTGTCTTGACTAGCACTTCAAATTTATTTTTTAAAACAAATTCTTGTTGTGAATTTTCCATGACGCAGATTTTTTCCTTTATAAAACAGAGAAACATTCAAATATAAACATCTTGTCAAAATTACTTTTGAGCTGGTGATGGCAAAAACTGATTTCAAAAGCTATTACATCAGATGTACATGTTTCTGCCCAAAGAGTCTTTGGGTGCGGGGGGGGGTTGAGAAGGCTTATAACCTAGCCATTCTGTGTTGTGAGATTACTGTGCTGCTACACACTGCTTGCTTGCACATCACAGAAACTTGAAACCAGCCCTCCACTGCAGAAATGCCCATAAAAGGCAATTCTGAAGCAGACTGCAGATAATCCAGTCTGAGGGAGGGATATCCTCTCCTCTCCAATCAGCAAGAAGTAAAATAGTCTCACCTAAGGGCTCAGTAAGGTGGAATACAGTACAACCACAAAAATTGGCAAAGAATGTGCATAAAAACTGAAGTAGTATTTAATGATATACAGTATCAAACAACTAGTACTTTAATGTATCTGTTACAAGCATTGTACTTTTGAGATCTCAGTTACAATTTTCAATAATACACATACAAATAAGTTACATGTCCACCGCTTGAGCATACTGTATCCGTTGTTGAATATTAATACTTCAATCATTAAACAAATACTGTAATGTGCTATCTAAAAATGTACTAATCATAGCAAATATTTGTTTCAAAGCTTTCCTAAAATATGTTCCTTTAATATTCTATAAGAAATTCCATATAGGCGTAGGCAACTCTTTTTGGAATACAGTGGAGGCATCACAAGAAGAGCAAACGTTGTTAAATTGTTTGTTCAGAACAGGTTAAGAAGAACAAAGCAACACCTACAAATCATACAGTTCCATTCAACATGTAAATAGGTTCCTGAAAAAGCTGCTCCGGCAATACAAGCAGTGATTAAGTTGTTGCTCTCAATCAGATCTGAAGTGACTAGCATAAGGATAAAGATTTGCCCAGATCACACCAACCCTGAAGATATAACCAAGAATGTGAATTAAGTGAATTGTCAGATATTGCCAAACATATATGTTTGTTATACTCTTGTTTACCAATCCTGGTAACTACTGAGAATGCTACTTCTGCTTTTCCCAATTAAATGATTTTACATGGTATACAAAATGGCTACCCAGTCACAAAATGGCTGACTGCACACTTCTGCAAGGATCCTCAAACAACCTGCAGCTACATATCAGTACTGCTTTGCTATGCAAATAAATGTAATGAAAAGTGGTGGGTATCAACACAGCAATTATTGGAAGGAGGGACAGTCTTAAGAAACAAAAAAAACAAAAACAGCCATGTGCGTGTCATTCTAATATGAACTTGAGGGCTGTGGGGGTGTTACTTTTTAAACTTGCTGTCAAAACAGCAAAGGGAGATGTCTGATAACTATTTCTCCTTCCCCCTTGTACTGTATCTCAGTGTGCAAAACAATGTTCATTCCATGCTACCTCACTTCTAGTATCAGATCTACATTGGACACAAAGTGAGGTATGATGGAGAGGAGTTAAAGATTTCCATCGTTTCCCACATGTATCATTTTATGAAGAATTGTAGCCATTCCCAAGCCACAGTTTGGAAAATTAGGTTTGAAAATTAATTTGCTGCTGTTAAATGTTAGAAGTCAGAGACCTCAATGCTGTTAACATTTAAAATTGAAAAAGTGTGATCAATTGAATTACTATTATTTTGTTGACTAAACTGATAGTTTTAATAGTAACTGATAATAAATAGATAATTTTTAAAAAATTTCACGATTGACCACAAGCAGCATGTTTATCACTGGCACTTTCCAAAGTACTTTTTTTTTGTCATTTTGAAATTGTAATCCCCAATCTGGCAATCTGAATTCCCACTCAAATAAGACTGCAAATACTGTAAGATAGTTATTAGATATGAATGGTGGCTGCAACATGCAAGAAAACTACTAGGTTGTAGAGTGATGTGTGTCCTAACACCGAGGATGGGACTCGAGTCATGGGACTCATTGTTAAGTCAGACTTACGTTGCACTGGTGACTCAACTCAGACTTGATTCGGGTTTTCCCCCCAATAATTTGAACTTCTCATGACTCACCAACCTCTCCCTCCTTTTTTTCTGGGGAAAAATACTTATTTTTAATAGGGAGGGATTCAAGAAAGTTACATAGCCATCTGTCAGATATACTTTAACTTGGATTCCTGCATTGAGTAACGGGTTGGATTTGATGGCCTTGCAGGCCCCTTTCAACTCCATTATTCTATGATTCAATACACAAATGTTATCTTTTCTCATGGACTCCATTTGCTACATGGCTTAACACAGTTCACCAGTATAAACAAATTATAAGATTTGTATAAGCTTATGAAAAATAAGTAACAGGTGATGCCCTGTTTTTACAAGTTTGAGAATTCACTTGAATTATTGTTTCTGTTACTAAGTCATACATTATTTTAAAAAAATATTCAGCTGGACTGTAGCGGGCACACTGAAGCCTCTACCCACTCAGGCCTCCAGGAGTGCTCACTCTTCTTCTCAGGTAGCTGCCACCAGGTATTGCTGTTTCAATACCAATAAATCACTGAATCATGTGTTTCTTCAAAACTTAAACCTGTTTATTGGTTTAACAAAATAAAGTAAGTAAATCACAAAATGTTAATAAAGTCTCTCACTCACTGACACACACAGACTCTTCCCTCACTGACTGTTTGGCTCACAGGCCCATAGACACACTCATCACTAACTCTCTCAAAATCTCTCTCTCTCCTTTCTTTACATCATACACCCCTTTATATATTCCAGCTCCTCCCCCTTCTGCACCACCTTCCGTCCCCTCATTGGCTGATGTTCCACTGCCCAGCTGTGACGGACAGGTGAGGGCAGGGCTGAATGCTACATGGACTTCATCACATTTAGGGCTAGAAAGCTCACAATTCCCGAACAGATAAATAAAATTTAGCTAAGAGCACCTAATTCATTTCCCCAACATCCTGTTATGGTCCTCTGTTTACCACTTGCATTTTTCCTGTACTTCCTTTTCAGATGTACCAAACCTACGGCAGAACATATCATATGGAAAGCTGGACTAGACTCAGATGAAGAGTGAAAATTGATGGAAAAAATCTCGATAATCTAAGATATGCAGATAACACATCTTACCGATAAAAAACCTTTACCATTTGAAATGCCTTCTGGTGACATTGTTGACATTGAAGAAAACAAAATTGTTAAAAGATCTTCTATACCTTGGGTTAATCATCAATCCAAATGGAGACTTGCAGCCAGGAAAATAGAAGGTTGAGACTTGAAAGGGCAATGAAGAAGAACTAGGGGAAAAATTTTCAAGTGTAGGGATGGGAGCCAAGATGAAGATCATCAGCATCACAGTATTCCTGAATACTATGTATATGAAAGCTGAACCAAAAAAGAAAGAAAGAAGCTGACAGAATAAAAAATTGATTCCTTTGAAATGTGGTGTTGGAGGAGCTTTGCAAATCTCATGGCCTACCAGAAACACAAATAAATTGGTTCTGGGTCAAATCAAGACAGAACTCTTCCTATAAACAAAAGTGCCTAAATGTAGGCTCTCATACTTTGGGCGCATTTTGTGAAGACAAGACTCAATGGAATAGACAATAATGCTGGGAAAATGTGAAGGTAGCACAACTAAAGGAAGAACAAATAAGAGGTGAATTGACTCAAAGGAAGCCACAGCCTTGAGTTTGCAAGAGCTGAGTAGAGCTGTTGACAATAGGACTTTTTTAAGAGGTCATTAATTCAGCAGGAATGCTATAAACTGGTAAAGAACTGATGGCACATAACAAAACACACATAAAACAGCTGCCTAAAGAATCTAAGGTCAATCTACTGTGACCTAACATCAAAAATTATCTTTGAAGATTATACTCTTTTCTCAAGAAAATACGAAGATGGTAATGCAGAAATGCTCAAAAACATTTGTAGCCAATTTCCTCACAAGATACCCAGACATGATGTGCTTTCTGGAAGTATGTGCATCTGAATATTATTTGTGACACAGAGAAAAATACAATGGCTTTACTAAGAAGAGCTGGCTAAAATCAGTAATAGGCTGGATGGTGGCTAATAAACTAAAGCTCAAGGCTGTCAAGCTTCAGTTCCTATGAATAAATGGTTCATCTGTTCAGATATATGGTTTTCAGGCTGTTGTTCCAGCTGGTACACTTCAAATAGGTCAGGTTCATAGTCTGGGATTAGTTCTGGTTTTAGTTTTGCCACCAAACTCTCAAACATCTCTGCTGTAAAGAATGCCTTTTGTCACCTCAAGCCTGTGGTCCCCATAACCCAGGTGTTCTTGGACTGCAACTCCCAGAAACCCTGGCCAGCAATGGGCTTATGAGAATTACAGTCCAAGAACATCTGTGTTACCCAAGGTTTAGAACCACCGCCTTAAACTACAGCTACTCACTCCTACACAGATTTATACTGGTCATAATTCTGCATTCCCTTTTTACATCTATAAAAATATAAAAGTTAGTCTTTAAGGTGCCACCATGTTTTTTTTTACTTTGTTTTCACCTATAATGCTTGCACAGACTAACACGGCTACCCATTCTACAACTAGAAAATCAAGAGTATACTTACTATGATTTCTGTTAAAACGCCCTCCATAAAATCAAAGATTCTTTTATGAATTATTTTTACTGGAACATTTATGAATTATTTTTACTAGAACATTTATAGGATAATTAAATGGTGTGTTCCTCCCTTTCTTTAAATTTAAAGGATGAAATGATGAAACTGAAAATTCTGAATTTAGGCATATTGAAAAAGCTATGGCTACCTACAGCACTACAAATGTTATCTTCATTTGAAAAAGGTTGGTCATAGCTTTGAAACTACCCAATATGATTGGTATTGGATTATTATGGTACTAGTTTGTTTTATTAAGTAATATATCTTTATGTAAACAAAATGTGGATAATATTAAAATACTGTACTGAAGTGATGGACGCTGAATACATACTTTAAGACCAAGGATATATCTGGCTTGTCCCACAATATCAATTGTACTTAGATTACTGTATTTATTTGAAGAAGTATAAGAAGTATATTCCATTGTTCAATCTCAGTTAAAGACAGATTTACCACATAATTAATCCCTGTTATTTTATTTGGACTGACAACACGCACGCACGCACGCACACTCACACACAGAGACTGTATCAGGTCTTTAAAAATTGATACTTGGGATTAGAGATGGTCACAAATATTTCTACTCTTAGGCTTACAAATGGGGGATGAACACTGGCTCCTAAAGTCAGATACAATTGGACTTATTTGTCAAAGGGAACCTTTACCTTTACATACTCTATTGCATACAATGTGTTTCAAGTCTTTAAAGTGGTATAAAAATTGAGTTCACAAAACACCAGAACATGTATTTCATTATACCCAATTCATACACAACAGGAAAGAAGTTTTGAATAGTTTTGTCTTAACTTTTTAATGGATGAAGCCAACAAGCACTTAAAGCCTAAAATTTTATCTGAAGATGAATTAAGACAGTTTAAAAGAGAAATCAGATCATCTGCTCAGATACTGATAATTATATTGTGCAAATTTTGGAACAGGCCCAAGTAATTCATCATGTATGATTGCGTTCCTGAACATGGTTCTCATAGATGCAATGTCACATGTGAAAACTTCTGGTGTCCATAAACCATCTGCAGTCCCCTCCTCCATTTTCCAACTTCCTTCAAAAATGGAAAAGGAAAGATGTTGTCTTCAAAATTAAAAAATAAAATGTTAGTGAAGGTTAAGACAAAAGCTAGACTATGGTTTCTTCCTTCAATACTGCATAGTTCATACTGAACTGGCACCCAGGAAACTGAGCAAAACATCCCAAAGGAGATGGAGGATAAAGAGGGATTAAAACAAAATTAAACATTTCAAATAAAAAAAGAGAAAGGAAGATATAATAGATCAGATTTGGGTTAGGTTGGGAATGGGAAGTAATGGAACTGGGAGTTGACGTAAGATGGCAATATATGTCTGCTTCCTTTCCTGCTTAGGTTTCTCTTCTTTCCTCTAGATTTGTTTCTTACTATTTTCTTCCCCGTTATCCTCCTTTACTCTTCCTCCATTTTCCTCTCTTCCTCTGCATGTTTTCCTACTCCTTTCCTGACTGTTTTTCTTCTGAATTTATGTCTGTTTAAGTTATTGAAAAGGTATAGGAGTAGGTTAGCATGCAAAAAAGGAAATATTTTCCTTCTCTCAAACTGCTATTGTATTGGAGCAAGAGACTGAGGGTTCAAAATAGTGGTTTGGGTTTTAAAATTAAGATATTGTCCTCTATCTGTGGGCAAATCAACTGTGCCTTAGTGTCATCAGTTCATCTTCTGTGAAATCAGTATTTTGTGACCGCCTATTACAACAGTTTTTCAGTGGGACACCTTCAATACCCCAAATATAGGCACTATGTCAACTCACTGAATCAAATTAATTAAAGGCCGGACAAGGAATAATCCAAGCCCTGAAACATTTTTGCATTTGTATTACAAAATTACATATTACAGATATGTTTTAATCTTTGTTCAGAATGGCTGTATTTTATCGTGTCTATAATCCTTACTGTAAGTCCTTTCAAGATCAAAATGAATAGGGATAAAATTAAAAAAAACATAGGCCACAATCCAATGGTGTATTTCTACCAGGTTCCATTGTTACCACCAAGATCATCACTCCCCTCTCCTGCCTACAGCCCCCTGCACATCATAAAAAATTGCCCCAGAGGTTTGGGCAGCCTTCCAGATCAGGTTTCTAGCTCTTCTGCTGGCATTAGATACCAGACTAGTGCTAGATTTTGGCCATGGCAAATATAAGCAAATTTATGGTGATTAAGGATGGCCTGCTTAATTACACATAGTGGATTTTAAAAGAAAACACAAGCAAACAGAGGTATATAGCGGAAGGTTAAATACGGAGTCCAAAATGGTGTTGAATCCTGAGACCATTGCCACTGTAGGAAGTGGTCAGGTGACAGGACAATGAATGGTGCACAGACTTGTCACCTTCTCATTCCACTAAGGGAGGACAAGATACCCTTCCTTCAAGTTATACTATAACATTTAAGCACAATAACTGTACATAGAGGCCTGTTGAGTTTTCCACCATGCAATTTATCATAAAAGACTGACTGACAGAACATAACCAGCAACTAAGTGTAGCAGTCTGCTCTCTTTTGATAAAATTATCAAGTAGTCTGCCATATCCTTCAAGAGATTCCATTCCCTTCGCATTAACAATCACCCAGCATACTACAACCACTGAGCATACTCAGTCTCATTGGACTTTTTAAAGTTTTCTGCTTTCTTTTTTGCAAATCTGGAGGTCTCCCTAAGTCTGGCAATGTCATCCTTTTGTTTGCAGACGTGGAATGATATAGTGTAACAAATGTATATATGTGAGGATAGTAAAAATGCATTGCACCATGTTTGAGCTTTCACCATAGATCTGTTACGTCAGTGGTCCCCAACCTTGGGCCTCCAGATGTTCTTGAACTACACCTCCCAGAATCCTTCACCACCACCTCTGCTGGCCAGGATTTCTGGGAGTTGAAGTCCAAGAACATCTGGAGGCCCAAGGTTGGGGACCACTGTGTTACGTCATCTGTACTATGATGAAACAATTTTTAGTTGGCTTTCACATCTGACATTAAAGTGCTTATGAAGATATTAGATGTTAAAAAAAACAGCAAATCTTCAGAGCACTGTCTAACGTGTTTCACAATCCTGCATTTCTGTGTTTATTACTTGTCACAATCCTGCATTTCTGTGTTTATTACTCTGGTTGCAAAGCTTATTTTTTAACTTAATATAGAGATTTTACACATTTTTACACATGTCAATAAAAAGCAGGTGCCCACAAAGTTATGGCCAACCAATACAGTTATTGAACAAATCTGAGGAGGACATATGAAATAGAAAATAGCATTTCTCATTTAGCACTAGGGATTGGAAAAATTTAAGCAGAACTATCTCATACTGGTCAAACTACCCTATTCAAACTACCACTAAGAATAGTACTACCTCAGATTACAGATGCCTTGGTTAACATAATTTTCAGTTTACAAACGGAAATCCATTTAAAATAATGCCTCAGTTCACATTTTGTTTGTTTGTTTCCATTTACGAAGAAAGTTTCCCCAGGATGAATTGTGCCTGTAGATTTACAGCGCTGCCCCTGTTCCTATGGCAATCTTCGCTTCAGTTTACAATTTTTTCACTTTACATAATATCCCGTAGAACACATTAATTTCATAAACCAAGGTACTACTGTATTTGCTATCCTCTCTGTATCCCAGAGCATTATGGAAAGGGACATTGATGTTAACTACAAATAAAAGCTGATTTGTAACTTAAATTAAAATATGCATGTTCTTGAAGAGGACATGTGAGGCAATTTACAACTTTATAAGCAAATACTACAACCTGAATCTGTTTTTTCCAATTCTATTGACATAAGAATCAGGTTTTTGCAAGGCATATGTGGGAAACATCCCCTGTATGATACTCTGTACTTTTTCAAAGGGAAGAAAACATGTGTTGCAAATATAGGAAAGATCAGCAGTCCCTAACACCTGAAAATGCACATCTTGATTTTACCTTTCTTTTGCATTACATCTTCCTTATAACAGTCTAGGTATGAAATACATATATGTACATTGCACCCTTCCTGAAAACTGATGTACAGTGGTGCCTCGCTTAATAATTACCTTGATAAACAACGGAACCGCTATACGATGACTGTTTTGTGATCGCAAAACAATGTTTTAATAGGCAAAATTCGCTTCCTGACGATCGGTTCCCTGCTTCGGGAACCGATTTTTCGCTAGAAAATGTTTTTAAAACAGCTGATCAGTGGCTTCAAAATGGCCACCCGCTGTGTAAAAATGGCTGCCCGCTGTATTTTTGGACGGATTCCTTGCTTTACAGGCACTGAAAATGGCTGCCCCATGGAGGATCTTTGCTGGATGGTGAGTTATTCAGCCCACTGGAACGCATTGAACATGTTTTCAATGCGCTTCAATGGGATTTTTTAATTTGTTTAACGAAGATTTCGCTCTGCAGCGATTTCACTGGAACGGATTATCCTCAAGCGAGGCACCACTGTATACAGTTATTAACAATATGTTACCCACGTGACAATATATTAATAAAAAGAACTGTTATGAGTTATAGCAACCCTAACAGGGCTTTCAAACTAAGTAAAATGTTTAAGGAGCAGTACACCAATTCCATCTGCATAGCAAGTTTCCATGGTGGGGAAGGGATTCAAACCCGGGTCTTCTAAATCCTAGTCTCTACCCACCACACCACAGTGTGTATCGCAAGTAATAACTAATATAGAACGATCCTAAATAAAGCTTTCCCTCTAAACAACTCAGAGAACCTAGACTAAACATTTCCTGTTGTAATGATACAACTGAAAGCTGAACTGCCATATTTACTTGAAAATTTAATTTGTAAGGCAGAATCCTATTGTGTTTTTTTTTTTTACTGTACTTAGAAGTAAAATCATGGATGCTAAGAGGGAAATGCTGGTTGCATGACTGGTCCCATGACCTGTGAACCAACGCAACACCTTCTTCTCCAATAATGGTTACAATTTTCAAGTTTACAAGAGTACTTAGTATTCTCTGGGCTGCTACTACAGGATTCTGTTCTGATCTATGGAACTCAACATTCCTTAATAGGGCTGTTTTGTGTACTTTAGAGAATGAGCACACTTTCAATTCAGTGGACTTTTAATGTAAACCTTTTTTATTCTTGTTGCTTGCAGGTGTTTCTGCTATTGCATCTATGTGTTTAGTGTGGTCCCATCACTGCCAAAAAACTGATGACAGAGAAAGAACTTCACTAGAGGCCTAATCAGAATCACGCAATGAGTCATTTTTCCCCTGCTGCAAAGTTATGGTTATTTTCAACATACAGTACTTTAATCTTTGAATGGTTGTGCTTTATTTTGTTACTACTTTTATTGTAAATGCTTTCAAGTTCATATTGAGTGGACAAACAATTCAGAAACACAGGCCAGAATCCAATGTTGAACTTGGATATTCAGATATACTTTCATTTGGATTCCTGCACTTACCACGGTGTTGGACTCAATGCCCTTGCAGGCCCCTTCCATCCCCATTATTCTGATAAACTGGATCCAAGGTCCCCTCTAAGGTGCATGTGTGCAACTCCATCCCCCCACCGCACAAGGCTCCTCCTCCTTCACCCACCAGCAGCAATTGTTTCAGTCCTTTTGGCTCTGTTTGTGACGGAACCCCACGCACACAGGGCAGAGTTGCAAGGACAGAGTTGCAAGAGGAAGAGAGAGCTCTGCCTACCAGGGCTGAAAATTAGAGGGATCATTGGCTGGGTCCCACTGTTTTGATGACAAATGATGATTCACCCTCCTTCTTGCAGCCCTCAACGCCTCATTAATTACAAACAATATTTTTTGCTGTTTTTGCTCCTGCACAGTTGGATTTTGGCCACAGAAACTGGCTGGGTGCGTAATTACAGAATAGCTTTCCTATTTGAAATCACATATCTACATATCAACAGTCAGGATCTAACGGTGTATTTCTCCTTGATCCTGTTGCTTCAGCCAAATCAGTGATGTGGCCCTCCTTTCTGCAGTCCTCTGTGCAAGTAAGCAACCTGCTTTGGAAGGCTTGGAAACTACATGGAGAAGGCTGTTCATCTCACAAGAGGTTAAAAATTATAGATTCTGTTGAGGTCGGTTACCAAAGTACACTTCATCTAGATCATTAGTTTGGCGAAGATTTAGTGGTGGGTTCTTTCCTCATACAGTTACAAGTTCAAACATATTAAAGTATCCACATAGGGTTCAGACATACCCAATTTCCTGTTCCAAGCTGATGTGTACTTCAGGCACTAGGCCTTTATGTAGAAATAAAAGGCCTGTGTGCTCATCCCAGATTTCCATTTCCTCAGTCAAGGAATGAAAGAGGGCTCAGCACATACAATTCCTTCTGTTCAACCCTATAATAATCATTGTCTACAAAGGGAGTGCTCTGTTACAACCTGTGGAGAATTCTCAAATTAGTGATACTCCACTAACAAAACAAAGAATTATATCCATAGTCTGAAGCTTCATAAGATATGTATTTTAAGTTCAACATTATATCCTACTATACAGAAACTTGTACCTGGTAACCTTATATCCACAGCTTAACTTCACCTTTATAAATATGTTTTAAAAAATTACTATTAATATGCAGATCACTGCCAAAAATACAACATAGTGGGCTTCTTTAAAGCTACAGAAAAAGATCCTACAGAATATAAAAGACACCAGAAATAGAAAACCCAACTACTGTAAACAGATTCTGTCTCTAATAAATTACTGACTGACTTATAATGCTAACTAACAGTACACCTCTCTTACGTAAAGAAAAAAGTCATAAATATAAATATAATTTTTTAATTCCCCCTTCCCTTTAATTTTGGAGCTACAGTGCTATCTCCTACAGTGAGGACAGTGAATCACTCTTCTGTAATAAACTAACTCTAAATAACACTTTCCAATGTTTGTCACATTCTGCAGCACACATTAGAGTTGACATCTTTTGGTCCTGACTATCACTCACTGAAAAGCAACAAAAATATGGTAATATATATTTAACATGAAATGCAACATGCATTATACTGATGCTATTACATCCTGCAAAAGTCCCCCCCCAATACCTAAGTATTTCAGAGAGAAAACTATATTTTCCCCTGAGCTCTAAAATGGCATTTCTGTGAAGAGCAAGATTGGGATTTTGTTTACCTTCTTAATGAACCTGCAGACACTGGCACTTCTGCCTTGGATCAATAAAGTGTGCCAAGCAATCTACATGCCATTTACTGCAAACACATAAATGGGTGCACTAGCATGTGGATACAATGAAAGGAGCAGTTTGCATAAAAATTGCATTGACAGTGTAGTTTTTGTTGGTTTATAACTTCAAATCAAAACCAACTTATAGTGACCCTAATGCAGCTTCAAAATAAATAACAAGTGGTTTTACTAGTTCCATGCCCCTAGTGACGTTCCACTAGTGGCTGAGTGGGAATTCAAACTCAGGCCTCCTGGGTCTTAGTCTGTTACGCTATCCATTACACCACACAAGGTAACTCTACACAATGCAAGAACCATTCAAATCCCTAAGACAACCACTATCCTGGTGTGCCCTGCTATCAGTCTGTTATGCTTCAACAGGAAGGAAGCTTTTCCTACTGCATTTTAGGCTGCTAAAACTTACATATAAAAAATAAAAATGTAACAGCTCACACCAGCTGAGAATCCAGACCACTATAATGTACAAACTTCAGACAGAAGAGAGGTAGTAAAAGATAAATCTAATCCTTAAAAATGTGGCTCTTAACCATAGTGTTTTACTACTAGTTTATATCAACTACTCCATCAAGTTTAAAATATGTCACAGCATTTTTAAAACAAGCAAAAAATAACCTGTTTGAGTAAAAAAAACTAACTCCATGTTTTTCTTTATTTAAAACAAATCACAGTATGTAAACTATTTTTAAAAAATCCATAGGTTCCAAGATTCGCTAGAAGCATAGCTCCTTAAATAATCTGAAAAACAATATATTTTCAATTTTATATCCTCCTTTTTTCTTTAAAAAAACTGCTGATAGTAAGTCCTTCCAAATAACAACTATAACTGCATAATAATAAACTAAAACACAGCTCAACACTAACCAGAGGAGCTCCAGGGTCCAGCTTTATTGGTCCTCGTGTGCTCAAGAGCTAATCACAAGCACGCCTCCGCAAATAGACAACGCCTCGTGGCCAAAAACAGCTATTCCCCGCGCAACACAAACTAGGAAAGCACTGCGCATGCTCCTGCACAAGTATTTCCTGCGATGATAGAGGAGTCCGCCACCTGGCCAGACTGGCGAGAAAAGGGAAGAAGCAGAAGCAGCTGCCGTCACCAGGGAGCAGCACGGACCCCGTGTGCAACAGAGACTCGGAAAAACCTTCAGTGCAGCAGAAACTCGGAAAAAGCAAGTTGGAGCGATTCGAGAGTAAGAATAAAGAAAAGCAGTTTACTGTAAAGTGCCGCCTGAGACGAACTGCTGCGGTTGCGTTGCGACTGAGCACCCGCTGACTCCGACCATATCCGACACAAAGCCTGCCTACAGATAAGGCACTGCCGTCGCTCCCGTCCGCCTTCCCTCCAGTTGAGCAGTACCTGCGTTTACGACTTCTCGGTCGCCACTGTTTCAGAGCGTTGCCCACAAGCGCTTCCGTCTGCCTCCACTGCCGCCGCCGATTCAAAAAAAAAATATACAGCCTACAGCACGCGGGGCCGTTATGCAAATGAGCATCGAACTCTCCACCCACTCACTTTTGGCCACACCTCCGAAAGCGAAGCAGGAGGAGGAGCTGGCTGTGCGAACTGCGCTTTCGCCGGCCAATCCGCATTTCTTCCATTTCGACTGTTATGCAAATAAGTCACACTTGTTTAGCATATTTTGCTCGTGGCTCCTCCCCTTCTAGGATTAAGGAAATTATTGGTCAGACCGTGAGGCGTCGGTAAAACGCTTAAGGTGGATCGGGAGTTTTTGTGTCTTAGCTTGGTGATGAGAGCGGAGTCGGGTGCAGCTGGTAGGACCTCTTATAAAGCAGAGAGGCAAATCGAGACTTTCCCTCTCCGGGCTCAGCTAACGCCGCTGGGTTACAGCTCAGGCGCTGCACTTACTGAACAACAGATTCATGTGATATTCAGCTTTGTCCTAGATTCAGCGCTAGTCCTCAGTGTTAGTTTCCAACACTAGTTGCTAGACCAAATTTATTTGGAAGGGAACACGTATTCTGTGAAGGTATGGTATTGTACAACCCCTGTTAGTTCTCTGTCATTCACTAACGGACAGTCGTTTTCTTAAAGTACAAGTCTTACTCAGCAGTAACTGCACTTGAGTGCAGTTACTAATTTAAATAGGCAGTGCTTTATTTTTAGAATTAAAATACATTAAAATTATTTATATTGCATTTAGCATTGGGTGTATGTTAGGATTTCGGCTTTAACTGATTGAGTTTAATAGATCACTATTTCAATTTATACTCTGATATTTGTTTACAACTGACACATCATCTACTACAGAAACTTCTACAGCAGAATTATAAAATATCTGAAAATCAAGCGGGAATTAATACAGTAGGGTTAGGGAGCTGTGGAAGTACACAATTTAGGAGGTTAATTTTGTGCACAGTAATTATGGTCTTGAAATTCTTGAACAGAAACACTTGTCAGGTCAGTATCACTTTAGTATTCCCAGCTAGCATGCTGTACTGTATACAAAGGAATGCTACTGAAAATGCTTTATTTTGTCAGCCATTTCACCAGTTTATCAGGGACAGGAATTCATATGATGCCCACTCTGTAGTAAGCTGGAACCACAGCAGCTTACTACAGATGTATGCTTCCTTCTATATGTCTTTATGGAGAAGACTTCTCACACAAAAATTCACAGGTTGGGTTGTCTGAGCAACATGAAAAGGGTACTCCAACTGGATGCTGTCCTTCTGGCCTCTGTAACCAGGTTGGCCTTGGATGGGTTTTGATTATGTATAATAAGTTGCATTACGGTATCATTTGTTCATTGTTTTTAAATATGTACGTTTAGTTTGCATGTTGAGAGTTCTGTTTGATTATAAGCTACTACTTGGTAATGAAAAAAATAGCATCTTGAATTTCATTTGTAGAGGTAAGACATGTGGCTTGTAATGAAAAGCCACTTTTGGCATGGGGGAAGAATGTAGCACAATTGCCTGCTGGGAAGTGACAGTTGAGAATTAGGGGAGAGCGGGAAGAAAAGAAAGATTGCTGATTAGGGTCTTATTTTTGGGAAAACAGGGTATATACATTTCACACAGAAAGGCAGAAAGGCAGATTGCAAGAGTTACATCTGTCTGGCCTCATGTTGCATCATTATTTCAGTCATCTGCACACAGTCCAAAGAAAAAATACAGTGGTGCCTCGCTTAGCGACGTTAATCCGTTCCAGGAAAAACGTCGCTAAGCGATTTAATCGCTAAGCGATTTTTAAAAGCCCATAGAAACGCATTAAAACATGTTTAATGCGTTCCTATGGGCTTAAAACCTGCCCTTATGCAAAGATCCTCCATAGGGGCGGCCATTTTCGGTGCCTCTAAAGCGAGACAAAAGAGTGGGTGGCCATTTTGGAACCGCCGATCAGCTGTTTAAAAAGGGTCGCTTTGCCATGATCGCTTCCCCGCGATCATCGCAAAGCAATTTTTTCCCATAGGGGCCATCACTAAGTGATCGCTCTGGCGATGGCCAAAACCCCATCGCTAAGCGATTTCATCGCTCAACGGAGCAATCACTAAGCGAGGCACCACTGTACTGTCATGTCCAGAACTGCATCAATTTTTCTACATGTTTTAACTCTACAAAAATTTATTAAATCTAATTATTTAGAAATATTTAGTTTCTTATTTGTGTTTTGTGTATTATTATGCTAAAATACTCTTTGGGTGGCTTACAACATAACACGGATTCAGTCCTAGGTTTCCTGTTTCCTAGTCCATCATTTTATCCACTGCAGCACACTAGGTACCTCACAATTAAAGTTATCAGCTTTCATTCTAGCATCTTGTACCTTATGTCACAGTGGGTCCATCAAATCTGTTTTTATCAATTCTCAAATAAGACAAATCGTTTTCTTACAGCAAAGATTTATCAACTGGCTGCCACTGAGAGTGATGACATAATTAAGACAAATTATGTCAGATTTAGTGCAGAGAACATATTTTGGAGCTGCTTGGGAGTTTGTAGGTTCAGAGATGCAAGAATCAGCACCCAGCCAGGAGCTCCAAAACTAACAAAGCAGAGTGACTGTCTGATACAGCTGGTTCTGAATGAAATCATACTGCTGTGTGATCATGTGGGGCCTCTGTGGAAATCACAGGATCTGGAGGCAACAAGCAGAAGTTGCAATAGTATATGAAACTCTTAGGAAAGCTTGTGCCTCAGTATTTTTCTGAATTTGAAATGCTTGCATGGACACTTCTGTTTTCACGGCTGCTTTGCAGCGTGCTTTTATTGACTGACTGAATGGATGAATGACTTTATGTACCACCCCATTAGTGCATTGCACTATTCTGGGCAGTTTACAATAAGTTAAAAACATTATAATAATCATGTATTAAATCAAAACATATAAGCCACAAAAACTCCAAGAGGCATATATTGTAAAAATAAAATATTGAGTGTGAGGCATATAAAGAAGGAAAACATAACAGGAAAAATATGTCAGGCAGGGTTGCCAAAAAGGCCTTTCTGTAAAGCGGCGTTTTAAAATGCCTTTTAATTGTGGGGAGGGAAGGAGTCAGACATATCTCTACTGGAAGTTAGTTCCAAATGGTTGGTACCACAGCAAAGAAGACCCTACTTCTGGTGGATGATTTACAGTACTGGCCTTCTTTGGAGTGGCTACTCAGAGGAGCATTACATGGAATCTTGTGGAGGGGGTAGATCACCTTGGGAAAGATGGTTCTCTCTGACCTCTGCATGTTCTGTTGATCTGCTTTTTTAATACTCTTTTGCTGCTAGTTCTAGTTGCAGTCCATGCCTTTTGCCTGATTACAGCGTATTTAACATCTGTGACTGTTCCCTGTGATTGTGTGTACAAATCGCGTCATTTAGTCATTTAGTCGTGTCCGACTCTTCGTGACCCCATGGACCAGAGCACGCCAGGCCCTCCTATCTTCTACTGCCTCCCGGAGTTGTGTCAAATTCATGTTGGTTGCTTCGCAGACACTGTCCAGCCATTTCATCCTCGGTCGTCCCCTTCTCCTCTTGCCATCACACTTTCCCAACATCAGGGTCTTTTCCAGGGAGTCTTTTCTTCTCATTAGATGGCCAAAGTACTGGAGCCTCAGCTTCAGGATCTGTCCTTCCAGTGAGCACTCAGGGTTGATTTCCTTTAGAACAGATAGGTTTGTTCTCCTTGCAGTCCAGGGGATCCTCAAGAGTCTCCTCCAGCACCACAATTCAAAGGCATCAATTCTTCGGCGGTCTGCTTTCTTTATGGTCCAGCTCTCACTTCCATACATCACGACAGGGAAAACCATAGCTTTGACTATTCGGACTTTTGTTGGCAAGGTGATGTCTCTGCTTTTTAAGATGCTGTCAAGATTTGTCATCGCTTTCCTCCCAAGAAGTAGGCGTCTTTTAATTTCGTGGCTGCTGTCTCCATCTGCAGTGATCATGGAGCCCAAGAAGGTAAAATCTGTCACTGCCTCCATATCTTCCCCTTCTATTTCCCAGGAGGTGATGGGACCAGTGGCCATGATCTTAGTTTTTTTGATGTTGAGTTTCAGACCGTTTTTTGCACTCTCCACTTTCACTCTCATTACAAGGTTCTTTAATTCCTCCTCACTTTCTGCCATCAGAGTGCTGTCATCTGCATATCGGAGGTTGTTGATATTTCTTCCGGCAATCTTAATTCCGGCTTGGGATTCCTCCAGTCCAGCCTTCCGCATGATGTATTCTGCATATAAGTTGAATAAGCTGGGGGACAATATACAGCCTTGTCGTACTCCTTCCCCAATTTTGAACCAATCAGTTGTTCTATATCCAGTTCTAACTGTTGCTTCCTGTCCCACATATAGGTTTCTCAGATAGATAAGGTGGTCAGGCACTCCCATTTCTTTAAGAACTTGCCATAGTTTGCTGTGGTCCACACAGTCAGAGGCTTTTGCATAGTCAATGAAGCAGAAGTAGATATTTTTCTGGAACTCTCTGGCTTTCTCCATAATCCAGCGCAAGTTAGCAATTTGGTCTCGAGGGCCTCTGCCTCTTTGGAATCCAGCTTGTACTTCTGGGAGTTCTCGGTCCACATACTGCTGAAGCCTACCTTGGAGGATTTTGAGCATAACCTTGCTAGCGTGTGAAATGAGTGCAATTGTGCGGTAGTTGGAGCATTCTTTGGCACTGCCTTTCTTTGGGATTGGGATGTAGACTGATCTTTTCCAATCCTCTGGCCACTGTTGGGTTTTCCAAACTTGCTGGCATATTGAATGTAGAACCTTAACAGCATCATCTTTCAAGATTTTAAATAGTTCAACTGGAATGCCATCACCTCCACTGGCCTTGTTGTTAGCCAGGCTTTCTAAGGCCCACTTGACTTCGCTCTCCAGGATGTCTGGCTCAAGGTCAGCAACTACATTGTCTGGGTTGTCCGGGATATCGACATCTTTCTGATATAATCCCTTTGTGTATTCTTGCCACCTCTTCTTGACGTCTTCTGCTTCTGTTAGGTCCCTCCCATTTTTGTCCTTTATCATGTCCATCTTTGTACGAAATGTTCCTCTAATATCTCCAATTTTCCTGAACAGATCTCTGGTTTTTCCTTTTCTGTTATTTTCCTCTATTTCTTTTCATTGTTCATTTAAGAAGGCCCTCTTGTTTCTCCTTGCTATTCTTTGGAAGTCTGCATTCAACTTTCTGTAACTTTCCCTATCTCCCTTGCATTTTGCTTCCCTTCTCCTCTCTGCTATTTCTAAGGCCTCGTTGGACAGCCATTTTGCTTTCTTGCATTTCCTTTTCTTTGGGATGGTTTTTGTTGCTGCCTCCTGGAGAATGTTACGAGCCTCTATCCAAAGTTCTTCAGGCACTCTGTCCACCAAATCTAGTTCCCTGAATCTGTTCTTTACTTCCACTGTGTACTCATAGGGGATTTGGTTTAGATTATACCTGAGTGGCCCAGTGGTTTTTCCTACTCTCTTCAGTTTAAGCTTGAATTTTGCTATGAGAAGCTGATGATCAGAGCCACAGTCAGCTCCAGGTCTTGTTTTTGCTGACTATATAGAGCTTCTCCATCTTTGGCTGCAGAGAATATAATCAATCTGATTTCGATATTGCCCATCTGGTGATTTCCATGTATAGAGTCGCCTCTTGTGTTGTTGGAAAAGAGTGTTTGTAATGACCAGCTTATTCTCTTGACAAAACTCTATTAGCCTTTGTCCTGCTTCGTTCTGAACTCCAAGGCCAAACTTCCCTGTTGTTCCTTTTATCTCTTAGCTCCCTACTTTAGCATTCCAGTCCCCTAGAATGAGAAGAACATCTTTCTTTGGTATCAGTTCTAGAAGGTGTTGTAAATCTTCATAAAACTGTTCAATTTCAGTCTCCTCAGCAGTGGTGGTTGGTGCATAAACTTGGATTATTGTGATGTTGAATGGTCTGCCTTGGATTCGTATTGACATCATTCTATCATTTTTGAGATTGTATCCCATTACAGCTTTTCCCACTCTTTTGTTGACTATGAGGGCCACTCCATTCCTTCTACGGGATTCTTGCCCACAATAGTAGATATGATAATCATCTGAGCTGAATTCGCCCATTCCTGTCCATTTTAGTTCACTGATGCCCAGGATGTCGATGTTTATTCTTGCCATCTCCTCTTTGACCACCTCCAGCTTCCCAAGGTTCATAGATCTTACATTCCAGGTTCCTATGCAGTATTTTTCTTTGCAGCATTGGATTTTCCTTTCACTTCCAGGCGCGTCCACAGCTGAGCGTCCTTTCGGCTTTGGCCCAACCACTTCATTAACTCTGGAGCTACTTGTACTTGTCCTCCACTCTTCCTCAGTAGCATGTTGGACGCCTTCCGACCTGAGGGGTCCATCTTCCAGTGTCATATCTTTTAGCCTTTTTTTTCTGATCATGGGACATTCTTGGCAAAGATACTGGAGTGGCATTGCCAGTTCCTACTCCAGGTGGATTGCGTTTAGTCGGAACTCTCCACTATGTCCTGTCCGTCTTGGGTGTCCCTGCACGGCATAGCCCATAGCTTTTCTGAGTTACTCAAGCCCCTTCGCCACAACAAGGCAGCAATCCATGAAGGGTGTGTGTGTACAAATACTGTATATGAAAATGTACTTCAGATACCCAGCCTTGTAAGGACACATTTTGAAGTGTGTCTCCAAAAAGAACCCAACAAGTCTTGGTAGCTGTGTTGAGCACTGTCAGCAAACCATTTCTAGCCATTTGCATCCCTCTGAGAATAACTTTTATCAAACTAATGGGTGTTAACTGCCCATCCAGAACCAAGGGTATGGCTCACTCCATACTCTGCAATATGACAGGGACAGCTCATAACTATTCTGAGGATTCCAGATAAACCGAGTGAATAGGGAGTCAGATGACACTATCATCTCTGTTAATAAAAAGCTGTCAAAACCCTATAAGCTCTTGGTCCACAATATCACTTTACACATTTTTTTCACACAACTAATGACATTCGCTGTGTTTTCATTACATTTTGCATTATCTCCACCATTAATCACAAGTGATTTAAAAAACTGTTTCCATCTAACATACCTAGAAATGGGTGTGACGTATTGCTGTGATCCTCTTTTCCAGAGTTAGTCTAATTTTTATACTCCCAATCTGTTCTTTAATTATTGCGCTGTGAATCCTTGTAGTGTAAATAATGTTTCCACAGTACAATCGTATATGCGTCTGCTCAGAATTATCTGTCTCATTGAACTTATTTGAACTTAACCAGTAAAGAATTGTGTGCGCCCCGTTTAACGGAAAAATCGCATAGTGATGGCTTTTTTGCCATCGCTTTTCCAATCTCACTACGATCTTGCCTGTGGGGAAAAATCGCTTTGCGATTTTTCCCCATAGGCACCATATTCCCCCAGCTGAGCAGCGGGAGCATTGAAGCCCCGCCGCTCAGCTGGGGGAAAATGTCGGCAGTGGGCTACGGCCTCAGAAGGACCCCGAAGCGACCGTCCCTTGCCGACAATTCCCTTCTGAGTTCTCAAAGGGCCCCCTCCGATATTGGAGAAAGCCCTTTGAGAGCTCGGAAGGCTCTCAGTGGCGGCGGGGGAAGGGTACAGGGGTGTCAAAGGCTTCCAGGCCTTTTCCTGGAAGCCTTCCGGACAACCCCCCACCCTGTCCCCGCCGCCGGCAGCCTCCCCGCGCCGCCTATCCCAGCCGTTCTTGGACGCCTGGAAGTCCGAGAACGGCTGGGGAAAGCGGCATGGGGAGGCTTCAAGCATTGGGGACAGGGTGGGGGTGGATCGGGAAGCTTGAAGCCTACCTGCGCCGCTTACCCAGGCCGTTCTCGGACTTATGGAAGTCCGAGAATGGCCTGGGTAAGCGGCGCGGGTAGGCTTCAAGCCTTCCCGATCCACCCCCACCCTGTCCCCGCTGCCGGCAGCCTCCCCGCGCTGCCTACCCCGGCCATTCTGGGACGCCTGGAAGTCCGAGAATGGCTGGGGAAAGCAGCGCGGGGAGGCTTCAAGCATCGGGGACAGGGTGGGGGTGGATCGGGAAGCTTGAAGCCTACCCGCGCCGCTTACCCAGGCCGTTCTCGGACTTCCAGAAGTCCGAGAACGGCCTGGGTAAGCGGCGCAGGGAGGCTTCAAGCTTCCCGATCCACCCCCCACCCTGTCTCCGATGCCGGTAGCTTCCCCGTGCCGCCTACCCAGGCCGTTCTCGGACACCTAGGTGTCCGAGAACGGCCGGGCTAGGCAGCGCAAGGAGGCTTTAAGCGGCGGGGACAGGGTGGGGGGTGGATCGGGAAGATTGAAGCCTACCCGCGCCGCTTACCCAGGCCGTTCTCGGACTTCTGGAACGGCCTGGGTAAGCGGCGCGGGTAGGCTTCAAGCTTCCCGATCCCCCCCGTCCCCGCCGCTTAAAGGGTAACCAGCGGTTGGTGGGATCCAAGCCCGGGATGCCTGAAAGGCATCCCAATCCCACCACCCTCCCCCCGCGGCTTGGATCCGAGCCACGGCGGCTACCCCAGCCATGGCCGGACTCTAGGGAGTCCAGCCATGGCTGAGGTAGCCGCCGTGGGTCAGATCCAAGCCGCGGGGGGAGGGAGACAACCGGATAATCCGTTCCAATTGGAACGGATTAACCGGTTTTCAATGCATTCCTATGGGAAACGGTGCTTCACATAACAATGTTTTCACATAATGGTGTTTTTTTTCGGAACCAATTAACATCGTTATGCGAGGCACCACTGTATAAGTGTTTGTTTTCATTAGGGTGTTTACAGCTGGAGACATGAAAACATAGTGACCTTAAGCCTTTCTCCTTCCTGTGAGAGATGGGTCAGGTCAGCCACCCAACTTGCACAGAATTAGTACCTGCTAATTGAAAAGTCTCTACCTACTGTAGATGCTGGTAATGCTGCGGCAGGCAATGTAATTTCCCTTTTGCAAGCATATGCTAGGCAAAAGGATTTCAGCCAGATTTCAGCCACTACATTCTAAATTTCAGGAGTTAAAATGGAAGCTCTGGTATAATGTCTGAAATGTTGATTCTCACTAAATTATTTTCAAGAATCTTTTACAGAGTTATGAAAAACTGACAGAGTTACAAGACTCAATTTTTAAGTTTCTGGCATGTATTGATTTGATTGGATCTCATTCTTTAACATTTAAAGTATCAATTAACAAATTATAATAAACATTTCTTTAATGCTATTCTCAGAATGTGGGTAGTTGGATTTACTGGGATGACTACAGATCCACGATGTGCAAGCTTTGATGAAAGCCTACATTGACCATAAATAGACTTTTCTCAAGGGGAGAAGTCTAGTAGGAGGGCTCTGAAACTCACCTTTGGGGTGGCTAAGATAGGGACTGGCTCTGTGGAAACCATTTCTGGAGAGAGTTACCCAAAGCAGAATCTGTGGCAGGTTGGCTAGCTTGTCCTGAGTTCAAGGGAGAGCTCTGAGGGGACAAAGCGGAGGCGAAGGGCAGATAAGCTGAGGGGACTCAAAGTCAGCTAAATCTAGGATAGGGTGAAGCTGTGATTTTAAGTGGTTTTGGTGCCTGAGGCAGGGAAAGAAACTCTGTCTTTGGTGACAGGCCTAGCTGGTTGACAGAGGCCTAGACATTGTAGCTAGCTTACCAGTGGATGAGTGCTGGGGAAGCAGCAACTTTATAACACAGACTCTCACTGACAGGAAAGAAAAAAAAGAGTACTTTTAAATTGAGACTTGAAAGTTGAATCAGAAGCCTGAGTAAAGGATCATGCCTTTAACCAGGGGAAAGAAAGCGGAGCGAGTGCCTTATGAAATGGCTGTTGGGTCAGATAAAGAAAATGGGGATTCTGGGGAAGAAATTACCTCAGATCAATAAAGGGAGACTTCCAGGGAGGAGGACTCAATTGAATTCAGAAAGTGGAAATTGGAGCTAGAAATGAAGGCCAGATCTGAGGAAAGACAACTAGAAATGAGACAGAAACAAATGGAGATAGAAAGTAGACAGAGAGAAATTGAGCTAGAAATGAAAGCCAAATCTGAGGAAAGAGAACTAGAAAAGGAGAGAATGGAATTTGAAATTAGGAGGCTAGAGCTGGCAGCTCAGGCCAATAATAACAATAACAACGATGGCAGAGCCAACTCTGAGGAGAGACATTTATCAAAGGCAGACCTGAAAAGATTCCTAGTCTTTAGAAAAGGAGATTGCCCTGAATCATTTATGATGATGTTTGAGAGAGCATGTGAAGATTTTGAAGTAAGGGAATCTCAAAGAATGATAGTGCTGAGATCTCAAATTAGTGGAGGCCTGGCCGAGATCTATGCTGAGATGCCTTTAGAATTAATTAAAAATTATGATGAGTTCAAAAAGTTAGTTTTTGCCAGGTATGGCATCAATGCAGAGCATTTGAGACAGCAGTTCAGGTCTCTGAACAAGAAACCTGACGAGTCTTATTCGCAGTTTGGGGCGATAAATGAATAAATGGATCCAACAGGAGAGAGTTGAAACAGTACAAGATCTTAAAAACATCATTGGTCTTGAACAGTTTTATTCACACCTACCTAGTGAACTGAGGTATCTAGTCAGGGACAAGAAACCCAAAAATCTGCAACAGGCGGGACAGGCTGCTGATTTTATTTCCCAGATTAGAAAACCAAGTGGTTATGAGGGAAAAGTTGTGAGGAAAGTGTGGGAGGACACAAATATCCCAGAGGACAATTTAAGAACCAGCAGAAGGTTGGGGGCCATTTTGTGGGTAAGCCCTCAGATCAGAACCAGACCATAAACCAAAATTTGGAGGGAAAAGGAGTTAAGAGCTCTGGTAGTGATCAAATGAATTTTAGGACTTGTTTATGTTGTGGAGAAAAGGGCCATATTTCAACCCAGTGTGGTAAAAATAGAGAATTTGGGCCACAAAAAGGAAATTCACCTAAGCCTAAAGCTGTATACTGTGTGCAGCAGGAACAGGTTAATACTCAGAGGGAGGAGTTAGGCGGCATGGCAATACAAGCTGAGCTCCCTACACAAGCTGAAAATAGAGAACCTGATTTTCCTATGGCAGAAATTAGGCATTGTTATTTAATTAAAATGGACCAGGAATTATTTAAAATTTCTGGAGACAATATTTATGTCTTTAACAATAAATACATGGCTCTGAAGGACTCGTGCTCACAAGTAACCCTATGTCACCCTGATATAGTCCCTCAGAAATACATTTTGAAAGGGGAAAACATGTCTGTTAAGGGGATTGGAGAAGAAGCTGTCATTCTTCCAGTGGCTGATATGTGTGTGTGTTTAGTCGTTTAGTCGTGTCCGACTCTTCGTGACCCCATGGACCAGAGCAGGCCAGGCCCTCCTATCTTCTACTGCCTCCCAGAGTTGTGTCAGGTTCATGTTGGTTGCTTCGCAGACACTGTCCAGCCATTTCATCCTCGGTCGTCCCCTTCTCCTCTTCCCGTCACACCTTCCTAACATCAGGGTTTTTTCCAAGGACTCTTTTCTTCTCATGAGATGGCCAAAGTACTGGAGCCTCAGCTTCAGGATCTGTCCTTCCAGTGAGCACTCAGGGTTGATTTCCTTTAGAACAGATAGGTTTGTTCTCCTTGCTGTCCAGGGGATCCTCAAGAGCCTCCTCCAGCACCACAATTCAAAGGCATCAATTCTTCGGCGGTCTGCTTTCTTTATGGTCCAGCTCTCACTTCCATACATCACAAGAGGAAAAACCATAGCTTTGACTATTCGGACTTTTGTTGGCAAGGTGATGTCTCTGCTTTTCAAGATGCTGTCAAGATTTGTCATCGCTTTCCTCCCAAGAAGAAGGCGTCTTTTAATTTCAGGGCTGCTGTCTCCATCTGCAGTGATCATGGAGCCCAGGAAGATAAAATTTGACACTGCCTCCATATCTTCCCCTTCTATTTCCCAGGAGGTGATGGGACCAGTGGCCATGATCTTAGTTTTTTTGATGTTGAGTTTCAGACCATTTTTTGCACTCTCCTCTTTCACTCTCATTACAAGGTTTTTTAATTACTCCTCACTTTCTGCCATCAGAGTGGTATCATCTGCATATCGGAGGTTGTTGATATTTCTTCCGGCAATCTTAATTCCGGCTTGGGTTTCTTCCAGTCCAGCCTTCTGCATGATGTATTCTGCATATAAGTTAAATAAGCTGGGGGACAGTATACAGCCTTGCCCTACTCCTTTCCCAATTTTGAACCAATCAGTTGTTCCATGACCAGTTCTGACTGTTGCTTCCTGTCCCACATATAGGTTTCTCAGGAGACAGATAAAGTGGTCAGGCACTCCCATTTCTTTAAGAACTTGCCATAGTTTGCTGTGGTCCACACAGTCAAAGGCTTTTGCATAGTCAATGAAGCAGAAGTAGATATTTTTCTGGAACTCTCTGGCTTTCTCCATAATCCAGTGCAAGTTAGCAATTTGGTCTCGAGTTCCTCTGCCTCTTCGGAATCCAGCTTGTACTTCTGGGAGTTCTCGGCCCACATACTGCTGAAGCCTACCTTGGAGGATTTTGAGCATAACCTTGCTAGCGTGTGAAATGAGTGCAATTGTGCGGTAGTTGGAGCATTCTTTGGCACTGCCTTTCTTTGGGATTGGGATGTAGACTGATCTTTTCCAATCCTCTGGCCACGGTTGAGTTTTCCAAACTTGCTGGCATATTGAATGTAGCACCTTAACAGCATCATCTTTCAAGATTTTAAATAGTTCAACTGGAATGCCATCACCTCCACTGGCCTTGTTGTTAGCCAGGCTTTCTAAGGCCCACTTGACTTCGCTCTCCAGGATGTCTGGCTCAAGGTCAGCAACTACATTGTCTGGGTTGTCTGGGATATCCAAATCTTTCTGATATAATCCCTCTGTGTATTCTTGCCACCTCTTCTTGACGTCTTCTGTTTCTGTTAGGTCCCTCCCATTTTTGTCTTTTATCATGTTCATCTTTGTGCAAAATATTCCTCTAATATCTCCAGTTTTCCCGAACAGATCTCTGGTTTTTCCTTTTCTGTTATCTTCCTCTATTTCTTTGCATTGTTCATTTAAGAAGGCCCTCTTGTCTCTCCTTGCTATTCTTTGGAAGTCTGCATTCAATTTTCTGTAACTTTCCCCATCTCCCTTGCATTTTGCTTCCCTTCTCCTCTCTGCTATTTCTAAGGCCTCGTTGGACAGCCACTTTGCTTTCTTGCATTTCCGTTTCTTTGGGATGGTTTTTGTTGCTGCCTCCTGGAGAATGTTACGAGCCTCTATCCAAAGTTCTTCAGGCACTCTGTCCACCAAATCTAGTTCCTTAAATCTGTTCTTTACTTCCACTATGTATTCATAAGCATTTGGTTTAGATTATACCTGAGTGGCCCAGTGGTTTTTCCTACTCTCTTCAGTCTAAGCTTGAATTTTGCTATGAGAAGCTGATGATCAGAACCGCAGTCAGCTCCAGGTCTTGTTTTTGCTGACTGTATAGAGCTTCTCCATCTTTGGCTGCAGAGAATATAATCAATCTGATTTCGATATTGCCCATCTGGTGATTTCCATGTATAGAGTCGCCTCTTGTGTTGTTGGAAAAGAGTGTTTGTGATGACCAGCTTATTCTCTTGACAAAACTCTATTAGCCTTTGTCCTGCTTCGTTCTGAACTCCAAGGCCAAACTTCCCTGTTGTTCCTTTTATCTCTTGGCTCCCTACTTTAGCATTCCAGTCCCCTAGAATGAAAAGAACATCTTTCTTTGGTGTCAGTTCTAGAAGGTGTTGTAAATCTTCATAAAACTGTTCAATTTCAGTCTCCTCAGCAGTGGTGGTTGGTGCATAAACTTGGATTATTGTGATGTTGAATGGTCTGCCTTGGATTCGTATTGACATCATTCTATCATTTTTGAGATTGTATCCCATTACAGCTTTTCCCACTCTTTTGTTGACTATGAGGGCTACTCCATTCCTTCTACGGGATTCTTGCCCACAGTAGTAGATATGATAATCATCTGAGCTGAATTCGCCCATTCCTGTCCATTTTAGTTCACTGATGCCCAGGATGTCGATGTTTATTCTTGCTATCTCCTGTTTGACCACCTCCAGCTTCCCAAGGTTCATAGATCTTACATTCCAGGTTCCTATGCAGTATTTTTCTTTACAGCATTGGACTTTCCTTTCACTTCCAGGCGCGTCCACAGCTGAGCGTCCTTTCGGTTTTGGCCCAACCACTTCATTAGCTCTGGAGCTACTTGTACTTGTCCTCCACTCTTCCTCAGTAGCATGTTGGACACCTTCCGACCTGAGGGGCCCATCTTCCAGCGTCATATCTTTTAGCCTTTTGTTTCTGATCATGGGGCGTTCTTGGCAAAGATACTGGAGTGGCCTGCCATTTCCTACTCCAGGTGCATTGCGTTTAGTCGGAACTCTCCACTATGTCCTGTCCGTCTTGGGTGTCCCTGCATGGCATAGCCCATAGCTTCTCTGAGTTACTCAAGCCCCTTCGCCACGACAAGGCAGGAATCCATGAAGGAGAGTGGCTGATATACCTATCAGATATCAGGGATGCGGAGAAGGAAAACTCCGATTTCAAACCTCCACTGCCTTGTGGCTATATCCATCAATGGAAAAGGCTTCAGGAGTTAACCTCGAGGCAAAATCCGGAGCTGGAGTCCCGAAGGCAGCATGTGTCATTCTGCCAACTCCTGCGACATTACTGGAACCAGTTGTATTGGCTCTTGCCTTTCCATTGGACCATTTCAGCAATGTGGAGAGGGGGGATCTGCTGCTTGGGTAACAGCCTATCCTCCATATTACCTTACCCGGGCTTCATGCTCTGGAGAGGACACTCCTAGATTCAGAGCATGTTACCATAGCCTCTCAAGACTGAAGGATGCCTATGTTGATCAGGGATGGGAAGGACATTGGAGAATTGGGATTTCTTCACAATTGCCAGCAGCGGTTTTGATTGGAACTGACCTCTCTGAGCATGTAAAGAGGGTTTTAGTTCTGACTCGTTCCCAACAAGAGAATGCAGGGACAGCTGAGGAAGGAAATGAAAGTCATATGAAGGGAATGACTGACAGTAATGACTCAGCTGAGATAATTCAACTTAATAGTCCCCAAAGCAATACATTCACTCAGGAACAAAAAGCAGATTCCACGCTGAAACGCTGCTTTGAGAACATTTCTGAAGAACAGTTAACCCCTGAAAGACCTGAAAGGTTTCTTATTGAGAAGGACTTATTGTACAGGGAGTCTTTGGTGAACCCCAGGAAAAGAGGGGAAAATCTGCAAAAACAGTTAGTGGTTCCTTTGAAATATCGCCTGAAAATAATAGAAAGGGGACACTCAGATGTATTTTCTGCTCATCTAGGCATTTCCAAAACCAAACAAAGAATATCACAGAATTTCTACTGGCCTGAGATGGGAAAGCAGATAAAAGATTTCTGTCAAAGATGTGATGTTTGTCAAAGGCAGGGGGAAAGCAATGATAAAACTAAAGCCAAGCTATGCCCTTTACCAATTATTTCTTCCCCATTCCAACACATTGGTATGGATATTATAGGACCATTGCCTAGAGTCACCCAAAGGGGAAACAGATTTATTCTGACCATTATTGATCATGCCACACGATACCCAGAGGCCATTCCTCTAAGGAATATTGAGACTCATACTGTGGCTGATGCCTTGCTGAGTTATATGAGCCGTATGGGCTTCGCGTCTGAAATAGTAACTGACTTAGGATCATCCTTTACCTCAAAGCTTATGCAGAGACTGTGGCAAATATGTGGGATCAAACATTTAACTACTACCCCATATCATCCTCCAACTAACGGCCTTACAGAGAAATTTAATGGTACTCTTATGCGCATGATTAGGGCCTATTCTGCTGAGAATTCTTATAATTGGGATCAGAAATTACAACGTCTATTATATGCATATAGGTCTGTACCCCAAGAAAGTACAGGATTTAGTCCTTTTGAGTTGCTGTTTGGGAGAAAAGTGAGAGGACCCCTTGACTTACTCAGACAAAGTTGGGAGAAAATACAAGAATCTGATCCTGAGAATGTGATATCATATTTAGACAACCTGATGAACACTTTGAAAAGAAATTTAGAGCTGGCTGCTGAAAATTTACAAGGGCAGCAAAATAAGCAAAAAGTCTGGTATGATAAGAAAGCCAAAGAAAGAAATTTCAATCCTGGAGATGAGGTACTTGTGCTAAGACCTCTCAAAGGGAACAAATTACAACTAAATTGGGCAGGACCATTCAGAATAATTGCCAAAATGAACAAAATTAATTATATCATTAAGGAAGATGGAGAACCAGGCAGGAGGGTGGTCCATGTAAATATGATCAAACCCTATTATAGGGAGGAGAACAGAGTGCTGTTTGCCATGAAGGAAGCAGACAATGAGAAACATGACTTACCATATTGGGAAGGGAGGGGGAAAGCTAGATATAACCCTGAAGATATCAGAATTAGCCGTTTACTTTCCCATGAGCAACAAAGTGAATTGAGGGCCTTGGTTATGAAGTACCAACAGGTTTTCTCTAGCAAACCAGGGTTAGCCAAGGGAGTGGTGCACAAGATTGATACCAGAGATGCACCCCCACAAGCAGTTACTCCTTATAGAGTTACTGGGCCATATGTTGATAAGGTGCGCAAGGAGCTAGATGATATGTTGAAAGAAAACATCATTGTTCCTTCATCCAGCCCTTGGGCTGCTCCTATAGTTTTGGTTGATAAGCCAGATGGCAGCATTTGATTTTGTGTGGACTATAGGAAGCTGAACCACGTAACCAAGCCAGATGCATATCCGATGCCCAGATTAGACAACCTAATAGAGACCATAGGGGGATGTCAATACATATCCTGCCTAGATCTAACAAAAGGGTTTTGGCAAGTGAGAATTGACCCCAAAGATCAGGAGAAGACAGCCTTCTGTAGCCCTTTTGGTTTATACGAGTTCCGTGTCCTGAGTTTTGGATTAAGAAACTCACCAGCAATATTCCAGAGACTTATGGAGAGAACTTTACAAGGGTTTAGCAACTTCACAGTGGCTTACATTGATGATATAGGGATCTTTAGTCACTCCTGGAAAGATCACCTTTATCACTTAGAGACAGTGCTGCAAAGAGTGAAAGCAGCTGGGCTAACAGTGAAAGTGTGCAAATGCCAGCTGGGTAGCCCTGAGCTGAAGTATTTAGGTCATGTAGTAGGGGGAGGTGGAATCAACCCCCTAGCAGCCAAAGTGGAAGCTATTAGTAACTGGCCTAAACGCACCACCAAGAAAAAGGTCAGATCTTTTCTAGGGTTAGTTGGCTATTATAGACGGTTTATTCCCAGATTCAGCGAAATAGCCGCTCCCTTATCTGACTTAACATGCAAGAAAAGTGCTGATAAGATCCAGTGGACCTGCAGCTGTGAGGAGGCGTTCAGGAAGCTGAAGGAGGTGTTGATGACCAACCCAGTCTTAAGAGCTCTGGATTTCCAGCGTGAGTTTACCATCTTCACCAATGCATCCAACACCGGGTTAGGTGCCGTGCTGTGCCAGAGTGACGACAATGGAGAACTCCATCCAGTGGCGTACCTGAGCAAAAAGCTGCAGGCAGGCGAGAGACATCTTTCTACCATCGAAAAAGAGTGTCTTGCTATCGTGTACACTGTTCAGAAACTTAAGCCATATATTTGGGGAAGACATTTTGTCTTGTGTACTGACCATTCCCCATTATTATGGTTAAAAACTATCAAAGCTAACAACAGCAAGCTGATGAGATGGGCCTTGATCCTGCAGGACTTTGATTTTGAGGTTCGAGTAATTAAAGGGACTCAGAATGGTGCTGTGGATGCCCTCTCAAGAAGACCAGAAGACTAGAGAAGAAATGAATGGACTCATATAATGGTGAAAGTAATAAAGGTTAATGTACACATTAAGAAATGTTATATGTTGTGTATTCAAAAGAAATTAGATGTAAGTATTTTTAAATGTTATAGTTTGTTATTAAGTATGCGCCTGAATAAACATTTGAAGTGTTAATGTATGTAATGGAACTGGCAAATAGAGTGTAAGGTTGAAATATAACATGCAGGTAAGATGTGTAATTAATGTTTATGTAAATGTTTGGTAAGTGTGAAGGTATTGTTGGGATAATGTAATTTTGTCAAGCTCCTCGTTGTTCATGAGGGTAAAGCACTATAGCTTTTCCCCCATGAAACAACTTGTTAAGGGGGGAGGTATGTAGCATTTAGCCCTGCCCTCACCTGTCCGTCACAGCTGGGCAGTGGAACATCAGCCAATGAGGGGACGGAAGGTGGTGCAGAAGGGGGAGGAGCTGGAATATATAAAGGGGTGTATGATGAGGGAGAAGGGAGAGAGAGATTTTGAGAGAGTTAGTGATGAGTGTGTCTATGGGCCTGTGAGCCAAATAGTCAGTGAGGGAAGAGTCTGTGTGTGTCAGTGAGTGAGAGACCTTGATTAACATCTTGTGATTTACTTACTTTATTTTGTTAAACCAATAAACAAGTTTTTGTTTTGAAACAATGATTGTCTTTTTTAAATATTGGATAAAATTGGTGGCAGCAACTGAAGAAGAAGAGTGAGCACTCCTGGAAGCCTGAGTTGGTAGAGGCTTCAGCATGCCCGCAACAATAGCCTTGGCCCAATCATAATTCCCTGGTCTATGAAATGGGAACAAAAGTCACATCATTTCAAGACTTTATCTTGGAGGGATGTAATTTTTATTCCCTCCAAGACTTCATTTCCAGAGGGGAGGATGGGCGGGATGTGTGGATTCACAGAGGACTACTCAAAGAACCATGGTTACAGGTAAGGAACCTCTCTTTCTTCTTCATAGTCTCTGTGAATGCACACAATTAGGTGACTAACAAGCTCATTTACCAGTCGGTGAGATGTCACGTCAGAATGGAAGTCAAAACAGCTCTGCCGAAAGCTGCATCATTCTTTGCCCTGATGTCCAGTGGGACACGAATATCGAAGGAGTCAACCATGTGGTGGCATGACAAATGTGAGAAATGTCAATACCCTGCTGAAAAGCGGTAGAAGTGGAGACAGCCCTGGTAGAATGGGCCTTAAGAGACTCAGGAAGTGGTTTACCTGCTAGTTCATAGGCTAGAGAAATTGTTTGTACAGTCCATCTAGAGAGAGATTCCGGTGAGGCTAAAGAGCCCTTATGAGGGCCGTGATAGCAGATGAAGAGATTATTTCCAGAAGGACTTGGTCCTGTCAGTATAGAACACCAATGAACATCTGACATCAAGCATGTGAAGCATGGGATCAGTCATAAGAGAGGAAAACAAAGAAGGAAGTATTAGAGGTTGATTCAAGTGGAATTCAGAGATGACTTTGGGAAGAAATGAGACGTCTGGATAAAGGGTGACTTTGGATGAAACTGTATATAAGGTGGGTCCGATCTAAGGGACGAGAGTTCACTAGCCCTCTTGGCTGATGTGATGGCAACTAAGAACAAGCTCTTTAACAAAAGGAGTTAAAGGTTTTTCATAGCCGTTGGCTGGAAGGGGGGTCAAGTCAGCGCATTCAACACTGGAGGGACCATTGCTGGAGTAGTGGGCGCTGTCGGGGATGTATGTTCTGAAGGCCCTTGAGGAACTTTTTCAGCGTTGGGTGAGAGAAAGATCTAGCTGAATCTGACTGTGGTGGTTTATGGGCTATGATGGCAGCAATGTAGACCTTTAATATGGAGTGTGACAGTCTCTGATGGAAAAGATGCAACAGAAAGGTAAGTAATGTCTGCAAAGAAACCAGTGTTGTAGGGAGGTTTTAGGAAACAGCAAAGGAGGTAAATATTTTCAATTTATTATTGTAAAGGAGTTGTGTGGCAGGCTTCCTAGCCTTATCAAGAACAGCTCTTCTGTCGGGAAAATCCTCCATGCTGTGAGGTTGAGGGATTTGAGGTCTGGGTGGTGAATGGTGCCATTGTTCTGGGTTAGTAGAACATATGGGAGGTGAAAATGATCTATTGACATCCTCCTGTGACGGGTGAACCACAGCTGGCTGCCTGGGCCACCACGGGACAATGAGCATTGTGTTGGAACGGGACTGGTGAAGTCATATTACAGTTCATTGGATGAGTGGAATGGGAGGGAAAAGGTATAGTAGGTCCTGGGTCCATTCGATCATGATAATGTTGCCCAAGAGCAGTATCAGGCATATTTCGAGTTTTGCCGAGTAGCAAATATATTGATGGTCAGTGTACCCCATTGGCTGCAAAGATGGATGAACACAGTAGTGTCTAGAGTCCACTCGTGCAATGATGTGGTGAGGTGGCTGAGATTATCTGCCAGCGAATTGTCCTGTGTAGCTACGTGGACCGTTACTGGGAAAACATGATAGATGTAACACCATTCCCAGAGTTGGACTGCTAGGTACCATAAGGAAAGAGAGTGTGTGCCTCCCTGTTTGCTTACATAATATAGCGGTGTTGTATTTTCTGTCACAATCTGAACCACACACCCTGCTATTAGTGGTCGAAAGGCATGAAAAGCTTTGATTATTGCCACATCCAGATGGTTGATGTGGAGGGATCTCTCATTTTGTGTCCACAGAAAGTGAATCCTGTAACCTTAACAGTGGGCCCCCCATCCCACAGGACTGGTGTGTGTTGTGACCTGTACTGTCAGCTGGAGAGGAGCAAATGGTCAGCCAACGAGGAGGTTTGGAAGGGAGGTCTACCAGGTAAGCTGGCGAGAAAGTTCTCTGGATACCAAGAGGCGGTTGGAAGGAGGCTCAGTCATGGGATTGAAGAGAGAGAGGAACCAAGACTGGAGGGACCTCATCTTGAGTCTTGCATGCTGGACTACCACTGTGGTGGAGGCCATGAGACCGAGGAGATGCTGGGGATGGTGTGCTGAAACCAAGGCTAGAGGTTGAAAGGGTCAGATTGCTGACCTTATTTTATCTATCCTTTCTTGAGGTAGCAAGGCTCTTGCTTGAAGAGAGTCAATCTGGGCTCCTATGTAGGTTGTGGTCTGTGAAGGTTCGAGATGTGATTTTGAAAAATTGACCTTGAGCCCAAGGTCCAATAAGGTATCGAGAGTGATTCAGGTGTCTTTTAATGCATTTTGGTCTGAGTTGGGGACAACTAGCCAGTCATCGATGTATGATTTACATATATTGATGGCTTTTATTTGATTGTATTTTTAATGTTTTATTCTTCTTTTGAGCTGCTCCGAGTAGACTCTGTCTAGAGGGGTGGAGTACAAATCGAATAATAAATAAATAAAGATAAAATGGGAATATGATCATTCCCCGAAGGCACAGGTATGCAGCAACTGGGGCTAGACACTTGGTGAAAGTTCTTGGTGCTGTGGAGAGACCGAATGGGAGAGCGCAGAATTGGCAAGCAGTACCGTTGAAGTGGAACCGAAGGTATTTGTGATGTCGAGGGTGGATAGAGATATGAAAGTATGTGTCTTGAAGGTCTATGACTACGAACCAGTCTTGTTGTGAAAGCAGGGGAATGACGGTGTCGAGTGAGTCATCCAAAAACATCTAGGATGGATGATGTCGTTGAGGTTTCTGAGGTCGAGTATAGGACAGAAGCTTCCGTCCTTCTTCAGTATAGTAAAATAATGGGAGTAGAAACTGTTGTGGACGTCTTGAGGGTGGAACTGGAAGAATGGCTCCCTTCTGAAGGAGAAGGAGCACTTCTTCCTGCAAGGTTAGTGAGTACGGAGTGTGTTTGAGTCGACCGGTGGGTGGTAACTGGTCAAACTTTATGAGGTAGCCTTGGCGGATGATTGAAAGTGCCCATTGGTCGTTGCTAATTTGAGTCCATAATCTGAAGAAAGGAAAAAGCTGTGTGCGGAAAGTGTGGACCTTGGGCTGAAAGAAGTCAGGGATACTGCTTGGTCTTTTTTTGCTGGTGACGGAAAGGTTGACATTGCTGTATTTGTGATTGAGGTTAGAATGTAGTAGCTGATGAAGTGGATGGTCCAGAGTATGGTCTGTCAGAGTATGGTATGTTTGATGGCTATGGTTTAAATTGTATTGTTGTTGAAAAGGTTGAAAAACCTCATAAAGTTTGACCAGTTACAAAGCGACAGTGAAGCCAGCACCTCCTGGCAACAGCTCCCGGGGAAAGCTGGAACCACCCAGTCTGGTGTCCCTCTAGAAAGGGGGGACCGAAGGGGAAGACAGGAGAGGTCACCCCAAAGCAGATGTGAGGCCAGAAGGTAGAAGATTTGGCAGCAACCAGGTCTTTCTTCCCTCTGAAAATTCACCCAAGCACAGACCGGAGACGGGAGGCCATTCTATGGCAGAAAGCTGCGTGAAACTCCACCCCCAAATTCCCGAGAAAGGAGAACAGAAATACAGCCGAAAATATACAATAACAAAGTAAGCCTTTGATTTATGATTAACCTCATTAAGATGTACTGTAAAAGAAACTAAAGTGAAAATACTTGACCGAAAGGAGAAAGAGGAGGCGGCGAGCCGTGCCTGCCAGCTTGTTTTTTCAAAGTGAACTGACTGTTAAACAGCAAGTTTATAATTAGCAAGCTCGCTCAAGGTCATTGAGATACATAGTGAGACGGAAAAATTTTGTGTTTCTGGAAAAAAATCCCAGAGGAAATACTACTCAACAGACTTAAAGGGACTGAAATCTTGTCAATGCTGTGTAGTCTGGATTTTTCTCCCTAGTTTGAGTGGGACTTTGAAAATAAAATCTTGTCTTTGGAGCAGGAGGCATAAGCTTTTGGGAATAAATAACAGGTGATGAATCATCAGTGTGGCGACACAGATTGAAGAGCGGGAGAAGCCAGGACTAGAGTCGAATGGGACTCTGACAACAGAAGCGTCTTTGATTTTGGAAGGAAGAATAAATCTCTGGGAGCAACAGACAGTAAATTATCAGCTCATCAGTGAGAGGAACTTAACAGAATAAATGGAGGACCTAAGAAAATCAGGTCTGGCGTTATTAAAGGACTACGACAGTTTTTTTTTTTTTTTTTTTTTTTTTGAGAGAGAGACTGGCTCCCTGTTTGATGTTTAGTCTGGACTCACTTTTGGTTGGACTGTGTGGATTTTGATAATACTGCTATAATATCTGGGCAAGGAGGGGAGGACATACCTAGGGGAGTTTTATGATGATGGGTTTGGTTTGTTGGTAAAATAGTGGAATCAAAAAATAATATTTATACAAACCATATGTATTGGAAAGATGGAAATGACCTCCGAAAATGTTAAATATCAATGGTTGGGAATTTTGCCAGATAAAGAATGGCAGGTTACCATGCAAATGACAATAATAACAGGATTTCAGCAGGTAAATTAGCACCTCAACTAGGTAGAAAACCTGATGAAAGGGAAACCATCAGAGGTTAAACAACAGTTAAATGAAACTGTATTAACTCCAGAACAGTTTTTATGCGGAGCAATGCCAGGTAATATACAGTAGATGAGATTAAGAGTTACCATGTGAGCTACCCAGCTATAACAGTCAGAAAAGATGATGTTAAAAATCAGACTACTGTACTGTCCCAAAACTGGGACCATGCCGACTGGGCTCTGTCTCCCATCCCCACTGCCCTCTGCCTCCTGTCCCTGCTGCCTCCGCCACATGGCAGCAGGATGGGAGACAGAGGGCAGTGGGGACGGGAGGCAGAGGGCAGCGGGGACAGGAGGCAGAAGGCAGCAGGGACGGGAGGCGGAGGCAGAGGTTCGGCATGGTTCAGCAGCTCACCTCCCGCCGGTGGCGGAGGCAACGGGGTATGGTGCTGCTTTTTGCCTTTTAAATACTGTTCTGTTTTTACATTACAGTATTTTAAATAATTTTTGTATTTTTTTAAATGTAGGAACGGATTAATCGCGTTCCCATGCATTTCAATGGGAAATGGTGATTCAATTTACGAGCATTTCAATCTATGAACACCGTTCCATTACAGATTAAGTTCATAAATTGAGGCACCACTGTATTCCACTGGGGAGAGATGTCATTTTTTAGCCCTGTGCTTATGTGGGGGCAATTTTGGAGGAGACTTGGACCTGGAAAGTTGTATAGGTACCGCCCACCCTGATAACGCTGGGCTAGAATGGGCCAAGGCCAGGCTGGATGGTATGTCAGCCAGTGAGGGGCCAACACTCGGCGACAAGCTCTCAGCCAAAGCAAGCTGGTCTAAAGGTGGATATGGTAAATCGTCTGAATCTGAGATCATCTCGGGAGCCTCACAGGAAGATTCCTTTAGGATTGGTGATGGAAGGGCCACTTGAGGTGGGTCTAGATGGTCAGACTGTAGAGACCTTTTTGATTTTTTTGTCTTGTTCTTATCTTTCTTAGCTTTAGATGATTCTTTTGATTTGGAAGAGGGTTTTGATGTTGAGGTTGGTTTTGGTTTCAAAGACTTTGGATGGTCCTTCTGCTTGGGAGAAGGTGCTGCCGGACTTGATATCGAATGAGGCAGATCCTGCGTAGGGGCCAGTGGAGAGGCAGATTCCATCTGGGCAGCAGGAGGATGGAGAGATTTCTCCCGTGAGATTGGAGTAATTGCAGATGTAATTTGAGTGCTGGTTTGGTAATTTTTTTATAGGCAATTGTGTGTTTGGTGCTACTCTCCTAGACAGAAGAGGCAGCGATCGTGCCCGTTGGAAAGCGGGATTTTATTTGTGCAGAGCACACATTGCTTAAAGAACCTGGAGGAGCATAAAAGAAGGGAAGGGTGCGGTGGGATGGGGGGACAGACTTGGAAAGGAGTGAGGAGAACAACTTGGGGAGAAGCAAAAAGGAAAGATAAACTCAGGGGGAACGTCAAATAAACAAGGGAAAGCCAATAAGGCGTGATTGAAGCAAAAACTCAAAAGTGAAACTAGTTGCTCTAGCTCATCGAAAAGTCTAACCTGAGTGGCGGCTTAAAAAAACTGAGGGGATTTCAGGCAGGCAGAGCATGTGCTCCACAAGGGGACATACTACTCATCACATGTCTTTAAGCTCTAGAAACGTCCGAGAGGTCCTGTGCAGGCGCAGAACAACCCAATTGTGTGCATTCACAGAGACCCTGAAGAAGAACAGATGTATCATCAGAAGACAATGAATAGTTCAAATGGTGATAGGAGTGGAGAAATTTCTAGAGAGCAACTGCTGGGTCCCAGTGGTAGCTGAAGGTGATGCCGGCAGAAGATCAAAGCAGAACCAAATATTGGCATAAGTGTAAGAAATGAAACAGGAGAATAATCTGTAGAACTTTTTGAAGGCAACAATCTGTTTATCACGAATACATGCTTCAAGCAACTAAAACAGATGACTGTAAGTTTGAATGTCACCAGATGGGCAATATGGAAATCAAAAAGACTATTGTAATCGGAAGCAGGAGATGGAAAACCAGTATTCTTTCTGCCAAAACAAGATCAGGAGCAGATTGTGCTACTGATCATGAACTGTTAATATCAAACATTAGAGTAAAGCTGAAAAAGAACACAACAAGAATCCTAGTGGCACAATATAGTTTAGATTAAATTTCTCATGAATTTAAAGTCCACATAAGAATATATTTGCATTACTAGGCTCAGTTGACTGTGAACCAGAAGAACTATAGATTGAATCCAGAGATGTTAGGGAAGAATGCAAAAACACCACAAAAACCTGGATGGATGACAGAAGAAACACTTAATGTTGTCACGGACAGTCTAGAAGCAAAAGTAAAAGGTGACAGAAGTAGGGCCTGAATCCTGAATGTAACTTTTCAGTATCTGTCACATAGAGACAAAGAGAAATATTTGAAAAACCAGTGCAAAGAAATAGAGGAGATCAATAAAAGAGGAAAAACAAGTTATCTCTTTCAGAAGATCCAAAAAATCAATGGAAAATTTAAACCTAGATTAGGAATTCTGAAAACCAACAAGAAAGCACACTATCTGACCAGAATAAAATAAAGGGAAGGTGGAAAGAGTATACTGAAGACCTGTAGAGAAGAGATAAAAGGATGTCAGATTCCTTTGAAGAGGAATTCTATGATGAAGAACCAGTTCCAGAAGGTGAAGTGAAAGCTGCTTTGAGAGCACTGGGAAGAAATAAATTACCAGGGGTAGATGGAATATCAGTGCAATTATTTCAAGCCACAGAGATTGAATCTGTCAAAATTTGAATATGCCAACAAATATTTGGGGAGGGACGGACGACGACAAAGAGTCCACAGACAGGAAATATCCAATATACTTTCCAGTCCCCAAGAAATGAGATGCCAAGTGCAATAATTATAGGACCATTGCTCTAATTTTCCATGCAAACAAAGTGATGTTCAAGTGTTCAAACAAAGCTTTTTATCTTATATAGAGCAAGGAATGTCTGCTGTTCAGGATGGATTATGAAAAAGAAGAGGTACTAGAGATCACATTGCAAATATTCACTGATTAATGGAGCATACCAAATAATTTCAGAAGGACACAAAGCCTTTGACTGTGTGAATGAGAAGCTATGGATTATTTTGAAATAAATGGGTTGCCTCAGGACTTGATTGTCCTAATGTGTAATCTGTATTATGAAGAAAAAGCTATACTTAGGACAGAATTTGGAGAGACAGAATGGTTTCTTATAGGAAACAACTGTTCAGTCTGCATGCAGACTATATCATATGGAAAGATGAACTAAATTCAGATAAAGGAAGAGTAATTTAAGATAAGTAGATGACAGCATTTTACTGGCAGAAAGCAGGAATGACTTGAAACAACTTCTGAAAAAGTGAAAGAAGGAAATTCCAAAGCCAGTTGGACAGTAAGAAAATCAAAATCATTACTACAGAACTACACAAGTTTAAGGTTGACAATGAAAAAAATGAAATAATATAACATCTTGTGTACGTTGATGCAGTCATTAATTGAAACTGAGCGTACAGCCAAGAATCGGGAAAAGATTGAGGCTTGGAAGAGTAACAATGAAGGAACTAGAAAAAATTATCAAGGAAAAGGATGTATCACTGGAGACCATGTCCATGATAATCTGCACTATTAAATTCCTGATCACTATGTAGGGGTGTGAAAGCTGTACAGTAAACACAGCTGACAGAAAAAAAATCATTTGAAATATGGTGTTGGAGAAGAGCTTTGCAGGTACCCTGGACTGCCAGAAAGATAAACAAGTACTGTAGTTCCTAAAGCAAATCAAACCAGAACTATCTCTGGAGGCAAAAATGGCAAAACCTAGGCTGACTAATCTTGCTGAGCCCTTCTGCTATCCTCTCTTCTTCCATCCATCCATCTTCTGCTGCCTTCCCCCCCCCCCCCCATTGGCTGTCCTTTCTTCCTCCATCTGTCCTACATGGTTTTATTCCCTCTTTTCTCTGTCTCATTCCTCAGGCATAGTATTTTTAGGCAGCATCAGAAATGAAAGAGTATCTCTTTTGATAGCAGTTGAACCTTTTTTAAATACAGTATTGTAAAACGTCAGAGCAAGATGAACATGACAACACATGGTATGTTTGGCTGGTTGCTGCTGCAGAGGGTTGCATTGATGTGGTGGTGTAGCAGCAAACAGCTGAAAGAAAGGAAATGGAGAGATGTTGCCATGGAAGCTAGCTATATGGAGAAGTGAGAGATGTTGCTTAGCAACTGTGAGGGCTTCAAGGCATGAGCATTCCACAGAGAACTAGGCAAGCAACAACTGGAATGGTTGGGGGAGGGGAAGGAATGGAGTAGAAGGACATAGAAGCTGTGCTTGGTGTGGAGGCATGGAAAAACCTCACCAAAAATCAAAAGAGTGGGAGGGAATAAAGAAGGGAAAACTGATACTCAGGGAAAAGCTAGTACTACATGTAAATATAGTGGTTGTGCTCTATGTTGTGTGTAAGTAAAACTTTTATTTATTAAGAACAATTGGAAAATGATTTGTGGCAGTCAGTTGCACAATTTTTTCTTCTCTAAGAAATAATTAGGAAAAAAGGAATAGTACAATACCCACAAACAACATGAAGAGGTATTCGGCTTCTTCATAAGCTGCTTCTTAGGGCCTTCCTGTTTGATCAAAATGTGTCAAAATCTTTTCTCTCTTTGTTATGGTAACTATTCAGGTCATGGGACTAGATTGACTGTACAGTATATGTAACTCAAAAATTGCTAGAGGTAGACATATTTTCAGGCAGTATTTCCAGAGGAGTAGCCATATTAGTCTGCTATAGCAAATACAACATTGTAACATGAAATCATGTACATGTTGAAACAAACTCTACTTCACAAAATATATCCCATAAAATTGGTTGATCATTAGGTTGCTTATTTTTTTCAGCAGCTGTAGTGTTCAGCCCACAAAAATAGCTTCAGGGACACATGTAGTACATGGGATGCATGACTCCCATTTCTGCTCTAATGGACGAGTTACCCTGGAAAATTAAAAAGGGTTGCCACGCTCTCATAGGATTTCAGCACTATTAAGTTTGGCATCATATTGGACTGGGTAGATAGGTAGGGCTTGCAATCCTTCTTTGAGGATTTGTTTCAGAAGATAGCACAGGGTACTGTTACTCACTGGCCTTTGCACAACTGCTTTGTCAGATCTAAATTAAACCATTTAAATGTCATCAATATGCAGAACTGGTGTCTGTATGACTGCAGGCGGAAAACCTGAAATTAATCTAGTAAAAAAGGAAGTATTGTGGGTAGGGGAACCAATTATTCTGGATGGAATCTTCTATGACACTTTGAAATCTTTTTGGAGATCTTTGTTTTGTTACTAGGGCACATATATATAGCTCTTACCTTACCTTAATGGATAGAGACCTTTAATGTGTGCCTGTTTTTATGACTAATTTTTAAAAAAAGCTGGATATAATGTCTGCTAGTTTAATCCACTATTAATTCTATTTCTTTATTTGTAGTTTAGGGTGCCAAATTATGTAAATTCTGTCTTAAACAGGTAGATGACCTACTTAGAATGGCTTCTGTCTCCATTTTTGGAAGAAATAAAGTGCAAGGCTAAGTGAACAGTTGATTCTATACATGGACATCAGGATATGTCCAGTGTAGAAATCAAATTGACTATTTAATTGGGAAAAGGAGATGTAGAATCTCAGTTCTCTCTGCCAAAACCAGACCAGGAGCATACTGTAGAGCAGAGCATATTAGAATAGTTTAAAAAATCAGATTAAAGCTGAACACAAAAAGAACCATAGTTCTAAAAGATAATTTAAATAGCATTTTGATTAATTTAAAGTCCATATAAAGAACATATTTACTTTACTGAATTTGCTTTACTGAATGCGAATCAGTGTAAATTAGAACAATTTTGGATATTCAGCCAGACTTTGCTTTATAGCTCCTAACTGCCTGTGTAATATCTTGCCTCAGTATTACAGTCACTCCACTTCTTTTGAGTTTGTCATTTCCAGAGTAAAACACATTATAGTTGTCTGACAGAAAATACCACATTAGTTTACTATCACCAAGTACAGCAATGTTTAAATGCTCCATTTCTTGGTTTATGGTTTCAAGTTTACCTTGATTCATACTTCTTGCATTCCATGTTCCAATTATAGAGAATTTGTGTAAATTTGTGTAAATTCAAAAGAAAGTGAAAACAGACCAAAATATTTTTACTATTAAAACACAGATTATAACATTAAAAGACAATTAGGTTAAAAGAAACCTTTAAAAGTACAGAAAGTATCCATTAGAAGTTCCTTCGCCAGCAGCTAGTAAGATAATTGCTAAATGTCCATGTGAATAAAATGGCCTTTGCCAGTCAACAGAAGGAGAATGTAGAGAAAGCCAGTTATCCATACATGATTTGCTTCCCTGGTCAGCTTTCTTTCTAAGTATCTTGTTTCAAGTGATTAATAATTTTATTGAAGAACAGGTGGTAAGCATCTGAATATATGTCTGAATATCTGAGGAAGTGGACTTATCCACAAAAGCTCACATTAAAATTATACCAATTATTCTTTAGGAAGCTACAATGTTCTTGTCTTCTTTATTTTTTACTTCTTCTTTTGTTTTGGCCTGTTGTGCTAGCACAGAATAACATGGCTGTGTCCTTTAAAACTATCAAAATACAGTTATATTTTTAAAAATTTATTTAATAGTAATAATTTATCATCAAGTCAATTCTGACTTACGACAACCATTTTCAAGATTATTTTTGTACTTTATTTTGTATTAAGAGTGAGCTAATTGAGCTAAACTGACCTACTGAGGTTGTGTTATGAATCTCTGTAGTTCCAACAGAGCTGTGGCACTTGAAATATTTAAAGCTTTAAAGAGTTTGAATCCAAGAAATTAAAAGGGCCATTTCCCCCACATTATCTTGCCTGTTCATTCAAAGGAGGCCCTTGTCTGTGAGCAATAACAAACATACAAACATGTACATGGCTACACGAGATGTGACCTTTGAGACTGTAGCACATAGTCAGTGGAACTTTCTATCTTGGGAGGAAGGTCTGCCCTTGTTCTTTTGATGCTGCAGCCCTATACCTACACTCACCTGGGAATACATATCACTGAACTCAAGTCTAGGATTTGTCTTGTTAAGACTCTTGTTTCAACAGGGCTATCTTCAATGTTTCCTATATTTTGATTCTAGGTCTTTGATGCTGTATGTATTTTTTTAATGCTGTCAATATTCCTTTACTTTTTGTTTTTAATTCCCAGTAATTTGTTGTTTATACATAGCTGTGTTTAAAATGTTATATGTCTTAGAATTCTCACTATGTGGAATGGAAATAATATAAATATTTTAATAAATAAAAACCTACCTTACACAGACATTCAATGAAAGTATGTTAACCTTAGTTTCACATTTTTACTCATTCGGATACAATAGTTTAATGTCCAAGATAACAGAATAAAAGCTTTCACAATGTTTTGTGTTTAAATAAAGCAGTAGACACTGGCTGTTATTACTTAACTGTATCTTAAAGAACAGAAATGGTCTGTTGACATCTGATACTAATTATCTCTGGTGAATAGTATAATTTGGTAAAGAACCATGCAGTCACTGCTTTTACTATATCATTTGATTGCTCATATAGACTTTTATTTTTCTGGCTAACATGTAAGATGCATATATTATTAAATGTTTTGTTAAACACCACCCTTAAGAGCCAAGCCAAGAAACATGTTTGCTTGAAGTTAGGAGACAAAATAATATCCTCTCTATTTCACAGGCAAATAGACATTTATTTCATTGTGAGTGGTGATGGGACTGAATTTTTCATGACACCTGAGGTATGTTAGCTAAAGGAGTGAGCAGACATCAACCTTGCAGGATCCATTTTTTAAAATTAATCCTTTAAATGCCCCAGCCAGAACCAGCTGCAAATACAGTGGACCCTCGACTTACGGAATTAATCTGTATTGGAACGGTGGCTGCAGGTCGAAAAGTCTGTAGATCAAGGCTCCATTGACCTACATACAATGCATTGAAAACTGATTAATCTGTAACCAGCCGTTTTTGTTCCGTTTTTGTTCCATATTGGGGTTTTTTCTGGTCTGTAGGTTGATTCTCCGGCTGCCAGTCGAACCTACATTTTGCGGCCAGAGAAGTCTTTAACTCGAAAAGTCTGTAAGTGGAGCCATCTGTAAGTCGAGGGTCCACTGTAGCTGCTCAGGCAGGTGGATATGCACTAAGAAGGGAGGAACAAGGTACTGTATTTCTGCATACATACTAAGCCTGAACTGACCTTGTATAAAGAATTCTGGCAGTCCTAAGCATGAGCTTCCAAAAGCGTCATTAGCATGAGCTAGCCTCTAGTCCTTCAACTCCTGCATTTTTCTAGTTGCAAAGAACAGAGCAGGATTGTTCCTTGCTATGACTCATCACTCAAGAACTTGCTGATTCTTCTGTTTCCACTACTAATGCGAAGGGGAGGAGGGGAAGAAGTGAAGAAAAACAAGCTACAATCTGCCCTGAGATATTGTTCCTTTCACAAAAACAGATCAGCCCTGTGAGGGCACTGCTGTATTCCTTGACAATTCATGTAATAATGGTCACATGTTGTGTAGCCCAGCCCTGATGTCACATGCCACAATTTCACCATCCCCATTAAGTATAGCTAAGACTTTAGGAGTGGAGTAACATGGTGTGCACAATGCTGGGGAAGAAGATAACCTTGCACAGAGTCCAGTGGCAGGAATAAATGTATTCAGTAACAAATAAGCTTTACTCCAAAAGACTTGCTATTCTAATCCTATATTTTATTGATTTTCCACTCTAATCTACAGTACAAATGACATTGGGGTTTTTTTTTCTCATGACACAAACAGGAAAGGAGAAAGCCACGGCACCCTGTGTTCATACAAAATTGTAGCCAATCACAGCTTACAATTTTACGATGATGAGAAATTATGCCATTTTTTTCTGTTATGGGAAGCTGAGCCAAATGGGCAGTGTCTTGACAGTACTGTCCTTGCACATGACTATTCTGAAATAAAACCATTGCGTTTATAACCCTACTGAAGTGAAAGTGATTAAGGAACATGTTGCAACACTATAGCTTGTCTTCAATCAAAATTCTCTTGAATTTTGTATTGTTGTAGAATTGGAACATAGTCGTTAGGAAACTAGCTGGATAATGCAAAAGCAACTGTACATTATCCATATTAAAAAAATGTGATGGAGGAAGATATATCTCAGATTTCTGTCCATCAATCAATTCACATAGACCTATCTTAGTTGTTTTATTTATCTAGGTATAGTTATTGATAAGCAATTTAAATAGCTGCTTATTTGCTGTTAAAATAATAGAATAATAAATTTGGAAGGGTCCTATAAAGCCATTGAGTCCAACCCCCTGCTTAATGCAGGAATCCAAATCAAAGCAGATCTAACATGGTTGTCCAATTTTCTTTTGAATGCCTCCAGTGTTCATACCAAAGTGTGTTTCTACAAAACTAAATTAGTTCCTAAATAAATTGTTACGATTAAATAATTTGGTTGATGGTCCGTGATTTCTTTCTCTGTTCCAGACACAGCCAGACGTGAAGGTGATTACATGGCTGTTTAGCCCACTGTTTGGTCTGCTGCAGGGATGAGCTGGTTCACTCCTAAATGTGGTGATCAGATGACATATTTGCTGGAGCAAATGAGCTGCCCACTGAGTGTTCCTACCTGCATTTTTCCCACCTCTGTCTGGTATTTTACTTTTTTTGGTGTGGGTGGAATCACTCTCTTTTGGATTGTTCTCAGTTTGTGTGATTGCTGAAAATGAACAAAAATGAACTCTTCTTGTCAATTGTCAATATTATGAAATAGCTAAAGAGCCGCTTCAGGATATTGGCAAACATTTAATTGGCTTAATGAAGGGGGAAATAAAGTTATTTTTTAAAGGGAACTAGGATACCACATATGTACTGCATCACTTTTTTTACAAAGCGAAATGGAGAAACTTCCTATCAGAAGCAAGAGGGGGCAATGAGAGATTTGTGTTGGTTTTTCCAGTCGAGAGCCAGTCGAGAAAAGCAAACAAGACTACCTATACTTCTTATACATGTAATCTTTTTAATATACTGTAGAGACAGCTTTTATCTACTGGCTTTATGACTGATACCAGGAAAAGTTCTGACCTGGGCATGTTCTTTGTGAGTAGTTCATTGAATCATCTATGAAAAAGAATATAGGAAAAATAGAGAACAATCTAATTTCCTGGATACTTATTATAATGTTCTGCTTACGCCAGAAATTCTGTGTCCATCTGGTCATACTGAGCGCCACTTACAAATTTCCTTATACAGTACTGAAATTGAGAATATCCTGGTGTTATATCTCCACTATCATATTTTCTCAAGGGAAAACATGTCCAATTCTTCAGTTTTTCCTCAGAGGGCTTGATTTCCCGCCCCTTGATAATTTTTGTGCCTTTCTCTGAACCTGTTCTAACTTTACTACATCACTCTTGTAGTGTACAGAACTGCACCCAGTACTTAAGCTGAGGCCTAGCCCCAGTGCAAGTAAAGGGGAATTAGTAATTTATATGATTTGAAGATGAAGTTTTTCTTCATGATCTTGTGGAGATTCAGTAATTCCCTTTTTATAATTAGCAGAGCATAAAAAATACAAACATTGCTACAGCACAGAGGAAACGTGGAAAGAGTAGCAAAAATATCCCCTCCTCCACTTGACCCTTTATTTTCAGTAGCCCTTTATACATAAAGAAAAAAATTATAAGAAATTTAGATAGAAAAGGAAAACATTTATTTGCAGTTGATTTTCAGTTACAATTAGAGATAGGATATTCGTATTTGAGATGAATATGAATATCGCCACTACAGGTGGCCAGGCCAATTGGACCCTCCCCCGAGAACTAGGCAATCCACCTACCACTTGTGGCATGGCATGTAAGGCCATCATTTGCACCACACCAATTGCAGAAGTAGCCCAATTGGGGCTTCCGCATCTCTGCACTGCTGACCACGCAGCAGCTGGGTGGGGAGATTTGTCATCCTACTTCCTCACTGGAGTGGTCAGCATTGCAGGAAGTCAGGGAAGCCCTGGCTGAACTACTACCACTATTGGCACACAGTGAACAACAACAATCATGTGCACCATGCCACAAGCGGTAAGTGGATGGCCTGGTTCTAGGGGGAGGGTCCAATTGATCCAGCCACCTATGATGGTGATATAATATCCCATCTCTAGTTACAATCAGAAGAGAAGAGGTAGAGGAATGATATTGCAGCCTCAACAATGTGAGAAGCTCACACTGTTGGCAGGGGTCAGGAACAAAGAGAAATAATGTCTGCCCTCAGCAGTGGCCAGGGATGAAGAAAACAATCAACCAGAAGCAGGAACAAACAGGAAGAGAAGGGTCAATCCTCAAGCTTAGGGAAAAAGAAAGATGTCAATTGATCAGTGCTAAAAAGTAGACACCTTAGCCCAAGAAAAGTCCCTCGTACTTGCACCCACTAACAGCATGCAAGCTTGTTAAAATTCCAGTGAAGGCAGCCTAAAATAGTATTTACTTTCTTTGCAACTGCATTGCACTCTTGGTTCATATTCAACTTGTGATCTAGAACAGTTCCAAGATTTTTCTTGAAAAATGTGGCTAAATATGATATGGAGTTCCTGCCAACCCTCCCTTTAGAAAGTACTACTTGGCTGAAGACAAAGGTTAATTTAGTTAATTTGTCTCCATCAAACTCTCTCTCAAGCAAAATACTGTACTCTGTTGCATGCAGAAGCCTCATGATCTGTTGACTGGTATATACTCAAATCTCTTTAATATATTACCGTATGTTCCTGTTTCTTGCTCTGCTAACTAAAAGAGAACTACCAACATTCTCCAAGACATACAACAAATAAAAAGGCATTATGGGAGATACAGTTCAACATCTCAAGTGCCCAGTAGCCCATGACTTATTTAAAGGAAAAAGCAAAAACCAAGAATAGAAACATTATAGGAGAACCAAATTGTGATGTTCACCTCCTTGAGGCACCTACGTTTTGTGCCCTCACAAAGGTTCCAGTCATTTTCCTTTCACTGCCACCAGTGGATTACCTCAATCCACAAAATAAATGACATTTGATCAGACACTTGTATGGTTAATGCAAACAAAACTTATTTATTAAAGTGAAGTCAATTTAATAATCACAGAAGTTCTTCAGATGTATATACTAATCTCTTGTCATATAATTTCCACCGTCTCTATTTATCTTAACCAGTCTATAACTCAATCTCTTTCTTTTCTGCCTCTGACTAACTCACTGACTCTCCCTCTTGGCTGATTCTTGACTGACTAACTCCTCCTCTCAGGCTCCGCCTTTTAACCTCTCTCTCAGCTCCGTCTCTCAACAACATCAGCATACAACATAAATAATACATGACATACCTAACAAAGGGTGAATGCTACATACCTCTCCCCTTAAATATGTTTGTTTGGGAGGGGAAACACGTTTTACATCACAAACAAACATGCATCATTGCATAAAAACTACTTACCCTCAGGCACAATTTTGCAAACAATACAACATCATATATCTCTATAACACAATATCTTCTCACTTTACACATTCCAATACAATTCAATAATATACTTCACCTTTTGATGGACACTTACGACATTTAATTTTACAATCCTACAGAACCATAACATTTTCATGAAAATTGTACATCAATAATTAAACAGTTAATCAATAGTCCATTCTAGTTATAGAAGTCCTTGAATCATTCTCCATGTTTCAGTTCATCAATTTTCATTTTTTTTTCACACTATACACAAACAAAACATAACGTTACCAATTTTGTTTATTCCCCCCCCCCCATCAGTCATTTGGCTTTCGAAGCACTCTCTGAGTCTCTTTTACTCTGTGGTTTGCAAAGTCCCAGACCTTCACCTTCCAGTTGTAGTCACGTGTGCTGTGGACTGGTCTGGTCATTATCACCTCCTTCAGCTGATCACACGACTGCTGGCACTCGGGGGTCTCTCTGATGATCTCTGACTCCTTCTTTTCCGTCGACTGGCGGTCATCAGCCACTCAGTTGTCCACTGGATGTCCTCTGCTTGTTCTTTGTTAGTGACGTCTGCTTTAAGTCTGGCTTGGGGCTTCACTTTCTCAGTTGGGGAAAGGGTAGGCAGTTCCTTCTCCTCCTCCCGAACATCTCTGGATGCATCCCTCTTTAAGAAGCCAGGGCTTAGTCCTTTCTCCTCACTCACACATTCAGCAGCAGGTTCTTTCATTGAAACATTTTCCCTATGTGGGGGACCACTATCATGGTTCACTTTAACATTCTAATGCAAGTTTCTCTTTGGTTTGTTTTAGATGCACTAAGTATGTTAGCTGATTCTATTTCTTTATTCAGTGATATGCTAGATAGGGGGGTTGTCTTGCAAGGATTTAAGGACTACTTGTTCCGTCCCTGCCAAAAGCAATTTTCTCCCCTCTGTAGTTTTCGTTCTACTACTTGGTCCTCAAGACAGAATACTCTTTCCTGGGCCTCATACAAGCCTTTCTCTTTTTCAGGAGTACTTCCCAAGCTTGGCTCTGCCACTTCTAAGGATTTTTTCTATATAAAAGCTCCTTATCCAGGCAAGACCTTTCCGGGCATTCAGGAGATAATAAAGTGGCTGTACTGGTGGCTGCTTCAAAGGAACCTACCAAACTAATTTCCTCCTTCTGCTCCTGAGCCAAACTGTTTTTATTTGGATTCTTTAGAAACATAAGATCAGCTTCTGGGCGATAATTAGGCTGACTTCCAGAGAGACTTTTTTCCTCCAGGCTTCCCTTTGCTAATGTATCCATTTCTGCTGCAGTGGGTGATTCCTGGCCCCCTTGTGAGCGTGTAAGTACAAAAGCACTCTTAACATGCTCTATCAGATGTAAATCCTCTCTATATGTCAGATCTTTATCAGTCATAGACCTCTCTGGGTGTTCAGGGGTCAGTGGAATGGGATTCTCTCTAAGGTTTGTAGTATAATCATTCAAAGTACAGTGGTGCCTTGACTTACGAACTTAATCCGTATCGGAATGGCGTTCGTAAGTCAAAATGTTTGTAAATCAAAGCAGCATTTCCCAGTGAAATACATGGGAACGGGATTAATCCATTCCAGCATTTATAAATAAATAAATAAATGAATGAATGAATGAATGAATGAATGAATGAATGAATGAATAAATGAATAAATAAATAAATAAATAAATAAATAAATAAATAAATAAATAAATAAATAAATAAATAAATAAATAAATAAGACACTGAAAGCTCCTGGGGCTGCAAAAAAACAAAAATAAATTAAACATAAACATAACCCCACCAGCCCAATCCCACCCTGCAAAAGCCACCCAAAACAGTTTTTAAAAAGCAGCACCTTACCTCACCACAAAGCCTCCTCTGAAGCCTCCCAGCCTTCTCAGCCACCTGGGCTCCACCGCCACCAAAACCACTGTCAGCGGGAGCCCTCTGGGAGCCCACCCGGCCTTTCTCCTTCGCCGCTGAAACCACCATCGGTAAGCAGGCGGAAGGCGCACGTGGCTCTCGGGGAAGGCTGGCACTCCTCTTCCTGTGGATGGCACTCTCCCGCCCCAGCCGCTTTCCCTTCCTTCTTTCAGACGGACCCAGCACGGGGAGGCCATTTGAATTTCCCAGTGTCTGCCTCCCACCGCAGGGTCGGTCAGCACTGCCCGCTTTCCAGCAAGACTCCTGGGAGGGAGAGCCTGGATGGAAAGCAGGCAGTGCTGACCAACCCCCGCAGAGACCGGGAAATTCAAATGGCCTCACCGCCGATCTCTGCCTCCCCGTGCTGGGTCCATTTGAGAGAAGAAAGGGAAAGCAGCTGGGGCGGGAGGGGAAGGGAGCGTGATAGGAGCCTTCCTCCTGAGGCGAGGAAGAGGAGTGCCAGCATTCTTCCCCAAGACCCATGGGTACCTTCTGCCTGCCTGCCTGCTGGAGTGGAGGCGGGAGCTCCCTGCGCAGGGCAAGCTGAGGCAAGTAGGTGGGCCAGCTCTTTTTGGCCAGGAGCAGAGCGTGTCGCCCTCACTGGGCTTGAGAAGAGGCAAAGACAAAGGCCAAAGGGGACGCTCGGCTGCCCGGCTCGGCTCGCCTTCTCTGGTGGAGCGTGTCATGAGTGCTTCCGAAGACCTGGACCCAGAAGGGTTAACTGTGGCTGAAGAGAATGTGGAGAGATCAGAAACACCTGAACCGCCTCCAGATTCTCCCTCCACAGCAGACAGGCTTCGGGGCAGGCTTCGGGAAAGACTCAGGACAAGAAGAGCAGAGGATCGCTCAAAGGCTTTCCACAGAGACCTATGTTCATCTAGTCCTGAGTATTAGCAGGACAGAAAGCTTTCCAGGAGCTCAAGGAGCTGTTTCATTATAAAACAGCTTCCAGTGAAGCCAGAAACTTCGTGGAAGCAAGGAGTCAAAACCTTGGCTTGTATCGTGTTCCTGTCTCTGAACTCTGGACTTTGACCCTGGACTGCGCTGGTATTGGACTCTGGACTTTGGCCCTGGACTACACTGTGTGTTGGACCCTGGACTTTGACATTGGACTTCATTCTGTAAGTTGGTTTTGGACTTTGGCTTTGCATTCTTGATATCTCTGCCCCTGGACTGGTTTATCGGACTTCAGCTATTGTAACCCCCGGGAACGTGACAGAGCGCAAGGTAAGACGCTGGGATGGCTGGCGAAAGGAGGGAGGGAGACGGTGCAGCATAGAGGCTCCTTGCCAACCTGTCTGCCTGCCCTCAGTGGGCAGGGGAAGGCATCTTGCCTTGTTTGGCCTGGCTTGGCCTGGCCTGGTACAGCCCAGGAGATCGGGATTGCTGGGTTGGGGGGGGCTTTTGTGGGGAAAGTGCTGCTCATGAGGAGCTCGGATCCTGCTTGCAGGCTGCCTGGGCAAAGCCAACCTCTCAGTGGGGAAGCCCGGGAAGCCTCCTGTCGCGGTGGCGCTGGAAGCCCAGGAGGCTGAGCCCAACCGGGATGGTCCAGCAGCTTGCCTCCTGGGGGCAGTGGCAGCAGCAGTGGAAGCCCAGGAGGCTGAGCCTCCCTTTTCCTAACCGTTCGGGTGCAAGAGCTACAAAGAAGCAGCCTCTTTGCCACCAACGGTTAGTCTGTCTGAATTTCCTGCCCCTTTTCCCTGCCTTTTTCCATTCATAAGTCAAAGCTCTGGCCACAAGTCAAACCAAATTCTGTGCCTGGAGCTATTCATAAGTCAAAATGTTCGTAGGTCAGAGTGTTCGTAAATCAAGGCACCACTGTACTATCTTCCATCTGTTCCTCAATACAGGAAGGATCATTAGTGGTTTTCAAAATAACCTCATCAGCCATTTTGGTTACTTCATGGCTCTTTTCTAACTTGGGGCATCCCTGGATAGATTCAGAGGTTAGGGAATCCATTTTTTCTTCAGGGATTTTTAACTGCTCTCTCAGGGAACCCGTTACTTCACAAACACTCTGCACATGCTTAGTGAGATCTAGCCCAATTAAACAAGGTGCAGGAATTTGATCAGAAATGGCCACATCCCACTTTCCAATCCAATCTCTATAATTTATTTTCACTTTAGCCATGGGTAAAATAACTGGAGTAGAACTTATTCCCCTGATTGTAATAGTTTGGTTTGAGAGAAGTTGTTCTTAGGAATCACATCAGGACGACACAGGATTATGTTAGAACAAGTATCAACCACTTCAACATAAGACTTTTCGTTAATAAGAATCCTCTCACCAGGGTTATGTATTAAAATATTTTCTGCCTTTACTAGAAAACAATGAATGACCTGGGCTAGTGGCAGATCAGTTTTCTGTCGTGCCAGTTGCCATGGAGACAGAACCTTGGTTAGTGCTTCTCTCAGTGGCTTCAGATGGTTTTAAAGAGTAAAATCTTCTTGGGCTGATTATCATCCTTCTCATTTTCTTATTTTTATTCTTCATGCAATTGAATTGTAAGTGCCCAAACTCCCCACAGTTATAGCACTGTCTTCTTCGCTCACTCTGAGACGATCTGTTAAACTTTTCCTCAGGTTTCATTTGGGTCTGAGAACTAGGCCGTGCTAATTTACATGAGGCACCACTCTGGTCTTCTTTTCGTTGTTTTGCTGAGGAAATTTTTATTAAAGGGTTTCTTATGGTTGTCCCAGTTTTGCCTGTTAAAATTTACCTCATAGTTCCTGTGGTTTCAAATCTCCCCAATGTAATCAGCTGTTTCCCCTGCTTCTAATAGATTTTTAGGATTTCTTATCCTTAGCTAAATAACGCAATTCCCCAGGCAAAATAAAATAAAATTGTTCCAACCCAATCACATTTTTCATCTGCTCAAGAGAAATGACATTTTCATAGTCCATCCATTTCTCCAAACATTGCAGCAGTTTAGCCCCTGGCTGAGAATAAGATTCCTCAGGCTTTTTGGTCAGGGAACGAAATTTTCACCTCAGGTGTTCTGCATTGATACCAAATCTAGAAAATACCATTTTTCTATATCTTCAAAAATCTCTAGCCTGCTCCAGAGGCATCTGAGAATACAGCTCAGCTAAATCTCCACTTATTTGGGATCTCAACGCTATCATCCTTTACTTATCTTTAATCTCAAAGTCCCAGCATGCCCTTTCAAATGATATGAGGAAAGATTCAGGGCAGTCTCCTTTTCTATATTGAGGAAATTTCTTTAAGTCGATTTTTGAGAGATTTCCCTCACTAGAGTAGTTATTGTTATTACTATTATTGTTCTGAGCAGCCAATTCTAATCTTTTCAATTGTATTTGTTTTAACTCCAGCTCCATTTGTCTATTTTCATGCTCAGCTTTTTCTCTCATCTCTATTTGTCTTTTTTCCATTTCTAATTGATTTCTCATAGCTAGCTCCTTCAATTTTAATTCCTGTTCCAGCTTCCCTCATGAGTCTCCTCCTGTTCTACAGCTAGAGGGTCTCCATTTCCCTCCACTTCCTGAGGTAAACTTTGTGCCTCTTGAGGATCAGTTACCTCCATTCTTAGCTTTCTAATTCTTTTGGTTAGCAAGTATGTGTACTTCTTTGATAAGAGCTGGTTTCTATTGCAGAGTTAATAAGGCCTCTTTTTAAAACACTTTTTTACTGTGTTTTTTTCCCCCAGTATTTTTCTGAGATACTACAGTGGTGCCTCGACTTACGAAATCAATCCGTATTGGAACGGTGGCCACAACTCGAAATTTTCCTAAGTCGAAGCACCATTTCCCATAGGAATGTGTTGAAAACCGATTAATCTGTTCTGGCTGTTTTTAGTTCTTATGTCGCGGCGCCATTCTTAAGTCGAAGCATTAGTTCCCATAGGAACTAATGCAAAGCCAGGTAATCCATAATCTACTACTAGGGGGAAACTTTTCTTCTTTTTACCTAAGATGGACTTAGGTCAAAAAAAGGGCAGGAAAGGAGGGGGAGGGAACACCATTTAAACGGAACATCTTTTAACTCAAGCACCTTAAAAACAAAACCAACCACCTTTTAGGTTAAAAAAAGGCAGGAAAGGAGGGAGGAACACTTTTAAACAGAACACCTTTTAACCCAAGCACCTTTTAAACAAAACCAAGCACCTTTTAGTTTTAAAAAAGGGCAGGAAAAGAGGGAAGGGGGAGGGAGGGAAGGAAGGAAGGAAGGAAGGAAGGAAGGAAGGAAGGAGCCAATCAATTACACACATACCCCTCAGACAAAGGTTTGTGCTGTTAAGCACAAAAAGAAAGGAAAGAGAGAGAAGACAATAGGGGAAAGAGACTTCAGTGTACAGTAAATTCCATTTTAAAGCCTGCCTGCCTGCATCAACAAGCACCACAGCCGCTCACAAAATATTTTCTAATTTTAAAAGAGACAGACCTTGGAGCCACATTTTAAACACACACATTTTAAAACTAAAGAGAGGTCACAGTACACAAACTCTAGAAGCCACAGAATCCAGCAACCATTATTCCAGCACAGAACTCATCACAAAAAGGGAGCATAGAGAGAGAGAAAGAAGACAATGGAGGGAGAGACTTGAGTCTAAACTCTGTTTTAGAGCAAACCAGCCAGACAGACCCTCACAAAATATTTTCTAATTTTAAAACAGACTTTGGAGCCACATTTTAACATACATATTTTTTTAAAAAAGAGAGGTCACAGTACACAAACCCTAGGAGCCACGGAATGCAAAAATAAATTTACATTTTAAAATTACAGTCTAATTTTCACATTTAATTTAAATTTAATATTACAGTCTAGTTTTCACATTTTAAATCCACACTGCAAGGCCCATCAGAGCACAGAAACATAACCCCCCACCTAGCCCTACCCCCCACCAAGCTGCAAATACCCCTGTACAGTACAGTAAATACAGTGTACTCACCCAGAACAGGCAGTCTCTCTGTTTTAAAAAAGAAAGTAAAAAATCAAAAATTTAAAACCCCCCCCCAATACAGTCCATACTGTACACTACCAGGCAGTACCAGGCAGTACTGTACAGTACCAGGCAATAAGAATACTCTCTCCCTGTCCATTCTCTAACCGCTGGGACAAACGACGTAACAGAGAAGCAGCCTCTTCGCTAGTTAACAGAAAGGTTAACAGAAAGTTCAAATTTCAAGCTTTCCCCGCCTCTCCCGCTTTTTTAAAATCTGTAATTTGACTCTCTCAGCTGTTCGGCGCTCTGGTCACACAGAGTCCGGCTGCTCCAGGGCTACCAAGGCACCATGAGGAACGGGGCTCAGTCTACAGTACCTGGTACTGTAAGTGACTTTGTTCAGACTTTTTTTCCTGAGTTTTTTCGCCCATTGTCGTCGTTTAGTCGTGTCTGACTCTTCGTGACCCCATGGACCAGAGCACGCCAGGCCCTCCTATCGTCCACTGCCTCCCCTAGTTGTGTCAAATTCATGTTGGTTGCTTTGATGACACAGTCCAACCATCTCATCCTCTGTCGTCCCCTTCTCCTTTTGCCATCACACTTTCCCAACATCAAGGTCTTTTCTAAGGAGTCTTCTCTTCTCATGAGATGGCCAAAGTACTGTACTCTCAGCTTCAGGATCTGTCCTTCCAGTAAGCACTCAGGTTTGATTTCCTTTAGATTTGATAGGTTGTTTTTTTCGCCCATAGGAACGCACAAATTAAATTTCAATGCATTCCTATGGGAAACTCCACCTCGCAGGACAATTTTTTTTTTTTTGCCTTGCGAGTCACCAAAAAACTCGCAAGACGCTTTCGTCTTGCAAGTTTTTCATTGCACGAGGCACTCATCTTGCGAGGCACCACTGTAACTCACTGACTCTCCCTCCTGACTGACTCTTGACTGATTAACTCCTCCTCTCAGGCTCTGCCTTTTAACCTCTCTTGGCTCCGCCTCTCAACAACAGCCACCTAGAGTGGTCATTTTGACCAGATAGGCGGGGTATTAAATAAATAAATAAATAAATAAATAAATAAATAAATAAATAAATAAATAAATAAATAAATAAATAAATAAATAAATAACAAAGGGTGAACGGTACACAAACCCTTTATTTTAAACCTAAATTCTTTAAACTCTTGCATCTCAACCATTTTGTAACAGGTAGGTATGGTGTATGGCACTCAATATGTAGATATTATCTGCAAAATTTCAGAAAGTTGGAAGAGATCTTCTGGACTTTATTAATCTACAAGAGTGGTCTAGCCGCCTAGAGTGGTCTAAGCTGACTAGATAGGTGGGATATAAATAAAATAAAATAAAATAAATAAATAAATAAGATAATAGTAGAATACAATTCAACCTTTCTGGATTAACCAGATACTTTTGTCCTTGCTTAATTTGTGTTAACATATTTATTTTTTTTTTATATTTGCAAGAGAGGGCCCATTTTAGCAAAAAAGGAGATGAACTAAAGCAATGGTAAATACTGTGCCCCACAGTGAACCTGATAAGCTCCATAAACAGCTTTACAGTGGTGCCTCGCATAGCGATTGCTCCGTATAGCGGCGAAATTGCTTTGCGATGGACTTTTTGCCATCGCAAAAGCAATCGCTTTGCGATGGTCCCTATGGGGGAAATTCGCTTTGCGATGATCACAGGGAAGCGATCATCGCAAAGCCCCCATTTTTGGCCAGCTGATTGGCGGTTTCAAAATGGCCGTCGGGGAAAAAAAATGGCCGCCTGCTGTTTTCAGGCATGGATACCTCACTTTAGAGGCACCGAAAATGGCAGCGCTATGGAGGATCTTCGCTTAAAGGTGAGTTTTTAGTCCATAGGAACGCATTAATTGCGTTTTAATGCGTTTCTATGGGCTTTTTATTTTTGCTTAGTGATGTTATCGCTTAGCAGGAATTTTTTCTGCACGGATTAACAGCGCTAAGCGAGGCACCACTATTTAAAGAAAAAAGGCAAAAAGCATTAAAAACAGAAAATATATGCAATCATATTGTGCATGTGTGCAAAATTTGTTACAGATGACAATTTGAGTGACATTTATTTTGTACAGTACCTATGAGTGGTACATGGCCAATTTATCTTTGAGAAGAAAATTCCATTACTATAACTATCCATTATAGCCTTCTGTTTTTACATATCCACATGTAGCTCTGGTTTAAAGTATTCCACTGATGCAACTAACATTGCTCCCACAGTTATAGTTTTCCATTGTTAAAGCTAAAAAGTAATGAAAGGGGAGTTCATGGGATAGTAACAAAGAATTTGATAGGGGCAGGCTGGTTGTAGTAGTAGTTTTAATCACAGTTAAGAGATAAGGAAATGTACCGGCATCAGGCTGCTTTCTTTGCAGCTTGTTCAACTGTTCCTCTAAACCGGCTCAACTGCAGATCCTGTTCTGAATGTTACTAGTTCTACAATTTAGAAGTAGTAACAAACACGTGGAAGGCACTTTCCTCTCCAGTGAGTAACAAAACATTTCCTATTACATATCTTGGAATAGAGGGCAGGATTTAGGATGCAAAGGTCAGAAGATACGTCTCCTATGTAACTCCCCATATTCTCTGAAAGTGAAGAATGTTACACAAAATGTTCTATTCCACTCTGCATCTGATCACTGAGAACAGGACGAATGCACAAGCTTACACTTTAACAAAGCAAGTTAGCACAAAGAAAAGCAAATAATCCCTGTGCTCTTGTGCTGTATTCTAGCTTTTCACTGAAGCATGGATAGAAGAATACAAATGAGGAGCAACACATCAGGGAGAAGATAAACTTGTGGCTGCATCAAACAGTTTTGCACACAGCTTTAAAACCCTAGTTTTTGCACATGGGTCTAGTAATTCTGTCAAGTGAAAAAAGAAACAGGCTTGGGTGGTGTGTCTAATGACTTGTTGTGAAATTGTTGGAGATTATTTACATTACTGGGAGTGGGGAGGTTATGAGTTGTAATGTATAGATGGGGAAATTTGAACAGTCTGGTTTGTGCTTTAAAGGTTATCTTTAATGACATCTGCTTTATCTCTCACTTGAGGCATCCTTCCATTCAAGGTATTTTCTCCCATGAGAAGGGTCCAGACAAGTCTTTGGATCACTCCAATCTACCCCATTTCAATTAATGATCCTCCCCTTCCTGCCCTCCCATTGCCTGCCCTTTCCCACAGGCATCATTCAGCAAGCGGAGTGACTTTCCTTTTCTTTTGTAAAATAAAATAAACACAGCAAAACAGCAATGCATCTACCTAGCATGGTATTCAAAAGACTGCCAATGTATATCATTTATTTAAAATAATGCTGCATCAATAGAAATAAACGTTTGTGTGTTTGTTTGTGTGTGTGCATGCAAAAATGGTAGAATAGATGAAAACAGGAGAGGGGTTTTTGTCATCCCTTTCAAATATTTCTCAGTGTTGTTGCCTGTGATGACATTACCCAAAGTTCTATTTTGGTGTGAACTAACCATCCACGTGGGTTACACTATGGGATAATGAGGAATACTCCAAATCATGCCCCAAAAATGTTTCACTTGCTGTGTACCAAAAAGGGGAAGGGCAGAATGGATCACTCAAAATCCAAATACATGCAGGCACTGAAATCTGATTCAAATCAAACATCACCCAAAGCAATCCAAATAGGGAACAATATGCTTATCTGCATGTGCTGTATGCCAGTTTGGAGAGCTGTTCCACAAAGGCATAGTCACAAGTAGCTTCAGCTACTTTGGGGTAGGGGCTTAGACTCTTAAAGAAACTTAGTTTGTTTGCAGTGGGTGAAGGAAGAGCTGAAAAGCTTTATTTATTTATATCAGAGTGCTGCAATTTAAAATTATGGATGTATGTGAAATACAGTGGTGCCCCGCATAGCGACGTTAATCCGTTCCAGGATTAATGTCGCTATCCGGATTCTTCGCTGGGGGGGGGGAACCCATAGGAACGTATTAAGCTCCGTTTAATGCGTTCCTATTGGGGAAAAACTCACTGGTAAGCGAAGAATCCCCCATCCGGCCGCCATTTTCGCCACCTCGGTAAGCGAGGGCAGGGCGTGAAAACGCTGCGGCCAGCCATTTCCCCCAGCTGGGCGGCGCTGGCTTTGGAGCGGCCGCTGGGGAAGCCTCCACCGCGGTCGCACCGAAGCCTTTTCCCCCCCCACCTGGGCAGCGCTTGCTTCGGAACGGCTGCTGGGGAAGCCTCTGCCGCAGTCGCGCCGAAGCCTTTTTCCCCCAGCTGGGCGGCGCTGGCTTCGGAGCGGCTGCCGGGGAAGCCTCCACTGCAGTCACCCCAAAGCCTTTTCCCCCCAGCTGGGCGGCGCTGGCTTTGGAGCGGCCGCCGGGGAAGCCTCCACCGCGGTCGTGGCGAAGCCTTCCCCCCCCCCAGCTGGGTAGCGCTTGCTTCGGAGCAAGGGAACATCACTTTTGCGATCGCAAAATCCGCATCACTATGCGGATTCGTTGTTAAACAGGGCATTTGTTATACGAGGCACCACTGTATAGGTAAAATAAAAATATTAAAATCTCAAGATAATTAAACTTTTTTTTTACGAGAAGCAGCCTACTTCAATAGCATTATTTCAGCCATTTGCTAGATCTCCTTTTATACATGTGATGGGGTGTAAATTGCATGCACAGAAGTGCTGCACAGTCGCCATCAGTTTGTCCTGTATCCAAGTAACCCCGTTTTACTTGATTATTATTTCCTCTTTTTTGCTTTCAAATCTATTAAGTCGGGGGTCCCCAACCCCTAGTCTGCGGCCCAGTAGAGGACCATGGCCCTGGCAGGACCAGGCCATGGAGACAGATCTACTGCCCCACAAGTGTGCCCCACACCCCACGCACATGTGCGCAAGCACACCCCACCCACCCACAAGCGCAGGGGGGTGCCTCTTGCACGTACCCTGCCTCCCAACCAGTCAGCGGTTGGGAAAAGATTGGGGACCATTGTATTAAGTGACTTCCAGATGGTCCAGCTAGAGTCTTGTCCTGGTGGGAGACACTCTTCAGCATTCATTCATTTGGCAAGGTGTGAGTGTGTTTTTCTCCATAGGTTTAGTTAGCTCCTTCTGGTTTAATATTTAGAAAATATCCAAAAAAAACCCTTTCCTCAATTTTAACCATCATCTAGGGAAGTGACGGTGAACCTTTTTGAGCATGAGTGCCCAAACTGCAACTCAAAATCAACTTATTTCAAAGTGCCAGCACTGCAATTAAAACCCAAATACTGAGGTTTTAGTTTAGAAAAAAAAAACTGCTCCTGCACTGCAAGGGTTAAATGCTTGTGGTTCCCCCCCCCCCCATGGGCAGTATTAACAAAGAAATACTTACTGGTCCTACAATCCCCCATTGGGCTAGGCTGGTAATGGGTGCCATTGCACCCCTCCGCTGGACCACTGCTCCAGCAGAGGGGGGTGGCAAAATCTGGGATCAGAGGATGAGTAAGTATTTCTCGATGGCAACTTATGGCTTGCACGCCCACAGAGAGGACTCTGTGCCAGCTGTGGCACACGTGCCATAGATTCGCAATTTCTGATCTAGGGGTTGGTGTCCATGAAGTGGATGGGTTTGATGCTGTATTACCTTATTTCCTCCATTATTTTTAGCACGTCTTTATGTATTTCTGGACAGTAATGCTGGTCTAATAATAGACTTTTTCAGTGGGGATAGTTTCAGGAAGCCAGTAATAATCCAAATAATTATGATCAATTTGTAACTTCCATTTTGGAATGTTCTTGTGCCTCCATTCCAAGAGAGTGTCAGACCAACTACATCCCAGGTCTATGGAGACATATATCCAAAACCTACATTATATTTCACACTTTGAAAAAAATCCTTTTAGTGAACACAACAGTAAAAGCTAGTAGAAATTTTATCCTAACTCTTGCAGAAACAAGAACTCACTGGATAGACAGTGTAACAGAGCTTGACACTGTAAGAAGAACCCAGAAAGCTTGGAGACTACTAAAAAGTATGAAGAAAGATCCAGACAAAAGGACATTGTATGGAAATATAACCCCAACTTAATAGCACAGCAGCTGCTCCTGGCAGAGATCAACCAACAAAATTAAATACCGAAGTAATTCAGAGTGAATTAACTACTACTTTCATTTTGGCAGAACGAGAGGAAACCATAAGAAGATGTAGGAATGGCAATGTGTCAGGACTTGATTATATCTGACTCCAGCAAATTGAACATTTCAGGCAAATCACAAAGGAATGGCTCCTACAATTCTTTAATAACTACTGGATGAGAAAACAAATTTAAAAAATATGAAGGAAGGTGAAAATAATTGCTATACTGAAACCAGGCAAAGAACCGTCAGACCCCAAAAGCTACAGAACAATCTCTCTACTATGCCACTTATACAAAGTATTTGATTGAACTATATTAAATCATCTAAACCCTAAAACTGAACCTCTTCTAAATCCAGAACAGTCAGGCTTTAGACCTGGCAAGAGTTGTATGGCTCAGATCTTAAATCTAACCCAGCATATAGAAGATGGTTTTGAAACACATAAAATAACTGGAGCAGTATTTACCAAATTTTACAGTGGCATATGATACTGTCCACCATCAACTGCTCAAAAAAAGCTCTGACTCCTTATTAAAGATCATGGACTAACAGAAATAGCTGCTGTTCTACTTTATAACTGAAGAGTTTTTATTGAATTTCAAGGGAGGCACAGTTGCTGGAGAAGTCCAAAGGGCAATGTCCTGGCACACTTGTTACTATTTACACAAATGATCATTCAACATTCTCGCACTCCAGGAGTTTAATCTGTGCTAATGATCTTGCCTTGACAGTCCAGGGGGAAATCTTAGAGGCCATTGAGTACCAGCTAACCTCTGCATTAGAAGATCTTTGATTATAAAAAACAACCAGCTGAAACAAAACCCTTTAAAAACACATGTCTGTGCCTTCCACTTAAAAAGCAGAGAAGCATTGAGGAAGCTCTGAGTTAGCTCAGAAGGCAAGATTTTGGAATATTACCATATCCCAAAGTATTTGGGCATCACTCTGGACTGAACCCTGGCCTACAAAAAACATTGTCTAAACACCAAACAGAAAGTTGCTGCCAGAAGTAACATACTTTCAAAAACTGGCTGGGTGAGACTGGAATGCATACTGTACTCACAAACAATAAGAACAACAGCTTTGTCCCTGTGTTACTCAACAGAAGAATATGCTAGTGCCATATCGTACAAATCAGCATATGCCAAACAAGTGGCTGTAGCTCTTAATGAATCATGTAGGGTTATTACTGGCTGAAAAGCTAGTATTTTACTTTCTGTGGAACAGCTTTCACTCTCAGAAATACATTTTACCCATCTGAGGAGAGTTCAGTTGATAGTGCACCGTCTCCTCTCAATAAGACGAATGTAGGTGAGGGAACGGAATGGGGAGGTGAAGACACGGAAGACAGGAGACCGACAGGGGTTAAAGCTGAAGTCTGCCTCTTGACAGGAAAGGGAGGAACAATGGGTGGAGGTCTGGGAGGAGAATGTGGAGGAGGGAACTTTTACGCGGGAATTTAGAGCGGTGACAGGAGAGAAGAAGGGGAAGAAAGAAGAGGCGGTCGTGCGCGTGATAACGTCTTTGATTGATGACTTTCCCAACTTGTCGGTAGGGGGATTGCTACCGGATCCCCCTCAGAAGCCAGAAGGTATCATAGTCCAGGAAACTTTAGAATGGACCGTAGTGGTCTTCCCACGCGGGCGAGGTCGTTGGAGGAAGGTGGTGTGCCCTGATCCGAGCTTCAGCCACCCACCAATCGAGGGGGATTGGGCCCGCCACCCTTGTGGCGGGACTATATGTGCAGTGCGAAGCACCCCATTGCGGAAACCCACCGACAGGGAACGCTTTGGGCCGGCTCCCCCCTTTTGAGGCAACGTTATACTGTTAATCCCGTTGGACTTGTTGAAAAAGTGTTTCCTCAGCCGGATACGTTCATGCCGACTGAAGTGGTTATAGACACACCTATGTTAAGTGTTAATAAATCGTTGCATTTGCAAGATACAGTACAGACTCCTTTGCCTGTTTGTGGGAGCCAACCGCCTAACGAAACCCTAGGACCTTTTGACAGTGGCGCCCAACATGGGGCGGTTGGCTTGGCGGGAAATGAAGAAATGGTACAACTGAGACAGACAGTGGAACAACAAAGGAGGCTGATAGACAGTTTGACAGAGCAGATGGCGATTACACAGAGATTCTTAAAACCTGAAGAGAAAAAAGAAGTTAGGACAAGAAATCCTTGGGTGGCGGGCCCTGCGCCCATTCGTATGCAGAAGATGGGAGCTTCAGACGACCCCGAAGCTTATCTACATACATTTGAGAGGGTGGCCACAGCTGCGGGGTGGCCGAAGGACCAGTGGACCCTAGTGCTGATCCCATGTCTTACTGGAATTTTACAAGAAGTGGTGGATACATTATCCCCCGAAGAGGCCACGCGATATGAGGACGTAAAAACCGCCATTTTGCATACGCTAAATTTGACAGAAGAAGCGTATAGAAAAAGCTTCCGCGAATTAAAAATGAAGCCGGGAGTACACCCTAGACCCCTTGCCCAGAGGATGAAGGCTAATGTAATTCGCTGGTTAAAACCTGAAGAAAAGACAAAGGAGCAACTAATCGAAGCAATTGTTATGGAACAGATGATTACTACAATGAGTCACAATATGCGAAGCTGAGTTCAAAGAAACCATCCGAAGAAGTTGGAAGAGACGATCCTCCTAGTGGAGGACTTTTGCAATGCAGAAGAGTGAGGGAAAGAAGGCTCCTCCCACAACGAACGTGGGCAGATGAGCGAAAAGATGGCTACCAGCAGCAGTCCAGGAGCGTTTCCGTGTGGCGTTACTGGCGGTGGTTTCTCGGCTCGTGGACGGGGGCACGGGTTTACACCCATGGCACCAAAGCCCATTCGTCCGATCACGTTCGAGCCTGGCTTACAAGAATTGGCAGACAAGTGGAAACGAGGAAAAGAGGGGCGGCTTGTCTGCTTCGACTGTGGAATCGAGGGCCATATGCGTCGGGACTGCCCCGGGCTAGATTGCTCGTGGGTGAGCCAAACAGGAGAGACATTGTGTGTGCAGGGGTCAGAAAGGAGTGGATGGGAGGTACTAGCTAAAGTGAATGGACAAACGAAACGGGCTTTGGTGGACACTGGATGCGGCTGAACACTACTAAGAGAACTAGAAGGAGTGGAGGGGGAAGGATCTATGACTGTGAGTTGCATCCACGGAGACTCTAAGACTTATACAACGGCCTGGGCGAACATAGAAATAGGGAACACACAGAGACGGATGCGAATAGGAGTAGTATCTGGGCTCTCAAGGGAAATGTTGCTAGGGAGAGATTGGGTTGGCGCTAAGGGGTTATTAGATTTGAAAGAGAGCTTACAAGGAGAGTGCAACGAAAAGGAAAGAGAAAGTGACTTTTTACAAGAAACGTCGCACGCGCAAGCTAGACTGTGGCAGCAAGACGATCCTTCGTTGCAGGAATATTTACAAAGGGCGAAGGAAGAAGGGAGTGTGGCTGGTGGCGAAGTGAGTTTTGAACTGATTGATGGCTTGCTATATCGTATAAATGAGGAGTGGGTTTGACAATTAGCAGTAGCTGAAAAATGGAGAAGGAATGTAATGCAATTGGCTCATGATGTGCCTATGGCTGGGCATTTAGCCACAGGCAAGATGATTCCAAGAGTGACTAGCAGGTTTTGGTGGCCTAATGTTAAAAAGGAGATAGAATACTGTAAGACATGTGAGGCTTGCCAGAAGACACAAGCAAAATCCAGACCTGGCACCCATTTGATACCTATGCCATTAGTAGATAAACCATTTGAGAGGATAGGCATGGACATAGTAGGCCCGTTAACGAGGTCTGAAGGTGGACACACGCATATTTTAGTGATTATTGACTACGCCACTCGGTATCCAGAGGCTATTCCCTTAAGGTCTACAGCTGCAAAGGTGTTGGCTAGGGAGTTGATGTCAGTCTTTTCTAGGTTAGGATTCCCTAAGGAAGTATTAACCGACCAGGGAACCAACTTCATGAGCCAAACATTTAGGGAAATGTGGAAATTACTAGAAGTACAGCCTTCACATACTTCAGTTTATCACCCGCAAATGAACAGGTTAGTGGAGAGATTCAACAAGACTCTTAAAGGCATGTTACGTAAATTAGTCATAGATAAACCCCGCAGGTGGCATTTGTTAGTAGCCCCACTCATGTTCGCCATAAGGGAGGTTCCTCATGCCTCTACAGGGTTCTCTCCCTTTGAGATGTTATATGGGTGGAACCCTAGGGGTATCTTAGACCTTGTAAAGGATAAATGGGAAAGTGGACGCGATGAAGCACAAATTGTAGTACAACAAGTTGTGGAAATGAGAGAACATCTCAAAAAGGTGGCAGAAATGGCTAGGGAGAAATTAATTCGAGCTCAGGGAGAACAAAAACGGAGACATGACAAGAATGTAAAGAAAAGAACATTTGAGATAGGTCAAAAGGTTCTCTTTTGTTGTTACCAGCAGACAATGCTAAACTGTTTGCAAGATGGGAAGGACCTTATGAAGTAATTAGACGCTTAGAGGACGTGAATTATGAGATCAAGACGCCAGAGAGGAAAAAGAAAACAGGAATATATCATGTGAACTTGTTAAAACAGTGGCATGACAGAGAAGTATTTCTAGGAGAGATAGAAGAAGAAGACTTCGGTCCCGAAGTAGAGTGGTGTTTAGCAAAAACCCCAGAATTGGACTTAGATGAGGGATTCACTTTGGAGGAAAAGGAATCCCTCAGAGCTATAGAAAGACCGTTCAGTGATGTGTTTTCAAATAAACCTGGTTACACCCGATATGTTGAACATAAGATAAACACATTACCTGATAAGATTGTGAGGTCTGGTAGTAGGAATTGGCCGTATCATCTACGTGATGCTATTAATAGAGAAGTAGAAGACATGTTGATGCTTGGGATAATAGAACCATCAAACAGTCCCTGGAGGAGTTACCCAGTGGTAGTGTCAAAGTCAGATGGGAGTGTTAGGCTGTGCATTGATTATAGGAAATTGAATGAAGTGTCACAATTTGATGTCTATCCGATGCTTAAAGTAGAAGATCTATTGGATAGGCTAGGAGAGGCACAATATCTAACCTCCCTAGATCTAACGAAAGGCTATTGGCAAATTGCCTTGAGGGATGAAGATAGGGAGAAGACTGCGTTTGTCACCCCTAAAGGGCTGTACCAATTCGTCCGCATGCCATTTGGGTTGCACGGAGCAGCTGCGACCTTCCAGCGACTTATGGACCGAGTGTTAGAACTAGTACAGTTATTCGCGGGAGCCTATATAGATGACATTTTGATTTATAGTAAAACGTGGATAGATCATCTAGAACACATTCGTAAAGTATTGGGAGAATTAAGGAAAGCTGGTCTAAAAGTAACCCCCCAAAATGTAAAATTGCTAAGAAAGGTGTCAAGTTCTTAGGAGTTCAGGTGGAACAAGGTAAAATCCAGCCAGTACATGACAAGGTGGACAGAATCATTAAATGGGAAATACCTAAAGACAAGAAAGAAGTGCAAAGATTTTTAGGGCTGGCCGGTTATTACAGACAATTTGTGCCACATTATGCCGAGATAGCAGCCCCGTTGACAGATTTAACTAGGAAGAATAATAATAAGCGTTTAAAATGATCTGAGACGGAACAGAGGGCCTTTGATACTTTAAAAAATGTCCTTAATAATTTGCCATCCCGATACACGCCAGATTTTTCTAAACCATTTGTGCTACAAACGGATGCTTCAAATCAGGGGCTCGGGGCTGTTTTGAGTTAGGTCAGGGAAGGAGTAGAATGCCCTATCATGTATTTAAGTAAAAAATTGTCCCTGAGAGAACAGAAATATTCGACGATTGAGGAGGAGGCATTAGCTGTCAAGTGGGCGATTCATGCCTTGAAATACTACTTATTAGGATCACCATTTACTTTGGTGACAGATCATGCCCCACTACAATGGCTAAACCGTATGAAGGATACCAATCCTAGATTGACAGGATGGTATCTTAGCCTCCAACCTTTTGCCTTTACAGTGCATTACCGTAATGGACACAATTATACTAAAGCCGACTATTTTTCCGACAGGAAGATGTGGCCGGGAATACTTCAGAGAAGACGGCACACTTGGAGGGGGGGCGTGTGAGGAGAGTTCAGTCGATAGTGTGCCGTCTCCTCTCAATAAGACGAATGTAGGTGAGGGAGCGGAATGGGGAGGTGAAGACAGGGAAGACAGAAGACCGAGAGGTGAAGTCTGCCTCTTGGAGGAGGGGAGACAGGAAGGGGAGGAACAATGGGTGGAGGTCTGGGAGGAGAACGTGGAGGAGGGAACTTTTACACGGGAATTTAGAGCGGTGACAGGAGAGAAGAAGGGGAAGAAAGAAGAGGCGGTTGCGCACGAGATAAAGTCTTTGATTGTTGACTTTCCCAACTTGTCGGTAGGGGGATTGCTACCGGGTCCCCCTCAGAAGCCAGAAGGTATCATAATCCAGGAGACTTTAGAATGGACCGTAGTGGTCTTCCCACGCGGGCAAGGTCGTTGGAGGAAGGTGGTGCGCCCTGATCCGCGCTTCAGGCACCCATCAATCGAGGGGGATTGGACCAGCCACCCTTGTTGCGGGACTATATGTGCAGTTCGGAGCGCCCCATTGCGGAAATCCACTGACAGGGAACGCTTTGGGCCGGCTCCCCCCTTTTGAGGCAACGTTATACTGTTAATCCTGTTGGACTTGTTGAAAAAGTGTTTCCTCAGCCGGATACGTTCATGCCGACTGAAGTGGTTATAGACACACCTATGTTAAGTGTTAATAAATCGTTGAATTTGCAAGATACAGTACAGACTCCTTTGCCTGTTTGTGGGAGCCAACCGCCTAACGAAACCCTAGGACCTTTTGACAACCCTGTATTGTTAAGATACCATTTTGCTTTTTAAAAATTAAATAATTATATCATAAACTGATTCAGAAAATTCTATTTAACATGCCTTCTCAAAACATGACCACCAGTTGAAATTCCAAGTATATACTCTTCGCACACTTCAGGAGCACAGAAGAGCAAATTTTGGGGGGCAAAACTGAACATGGCACTAAACATATCCTTAACCATTTTAAAGTGTTGTTTTTTAAATTAAATACTGGTCATGCAATTGGAGAATTTTATTCAGTGCTACAGTATGCAGGGAGGTGAGATATACATAAACATTCCTTTCCCACCTACAATGCTGAAGGAAATCACTTCTGCTACTCCATACCATGTTGCTGTTAGCATAGCACAGACAAACACCTACTAGTGCCAGGAAGTTGGGGAGGCAGAATTCTTTTGGAATCACAGCTGAAGAGGAGATGAATAAATCTCTCCCCGCATAGTGTGATTTCAATTAAAATCAGAACTATGAAATAAATTATCTTTTAAAATTCCTTCATCTACTTTACATTTAAAATTTACCAGTTACATCGAGGCTGAAATACTATTTTTAAAAAGCTACTTTCCGTCATTTTATTGCGTACTTCAGTATAAGCACTGTAAATATACCACTTGTCTCTACTAATGAAAGCACCAAGAGTAAAATGCACTAGCAACAACTAAGCATCTTTCCCAAGTCTCACTAAGTTTTTTTCAATGTGATGTAAGAACGTGATGCAATTCTGCAATTTCTGTTTGCTTTAGCCAGGATTTTGTATAGAGATGCGCCTCTGGTGTTCTATGCCTTAAATGTCTCCATAGTGCAGAAATGGGTGGCAGCTCATGCCCATCTTCTAATTGGTCATAATCTATCCTGATCACTACACAACAGATATGTAGTGGAGTAAAACAAGCACTGTTTGTCTCAGTAGCTAGGTCACATGGCGGAAGAAAGCAGTGGATCAAGTGCTCTCTGACCTATTTATATAATCTTCCTCAGAGAAGCAGTATACTCACAAGGAAGCCATAAATACCTAAATGCTACACTGAAATATGGATATTTCTGTAAGCATTTCTGTAAGTAACTGATTTTACAGTTACTTCACTGTTGAAAAAGATGTGTCATAAAAGGGTGGAGTTGGTAGAGATTTTGTTTTACACAGCTTGTTTTATGAGCTCATGAATCCTTTTGAAGCTCCTGCACAGCCAGTCTCTGTGTGAGTTGTATTTTCCTTTCAGCTAATCGTGCATGGCAGATTAGAGTCACTGAATGACTCATTATTTAAACATGCACTGGGGGAGGAGAGGAAAGAAAGCCAGCATTGTGCACGAGGAGGGTTTTCACATGTTTGAGCAATGCACATTTTGAGCACTATTTCTGTCCACAAAAAAACTTTTCTGATGTAAGCTTCAGAATTATTATGTCACAAAGTTACATTTTGTTGTAATAAAATACAAATGTGCTCTCTGACCCTCTCATTCCTAAATAAATTTGTTCACATCTCCATATGTCATTTAACTACCTATGGTCCCTTTGTCTTCTTCAATATGTGATCAGAGACCACAGTTTTATTTGTAAAATGTGTTACCATCTTACTTGGCTTTTTGTGTTACCATATCTAGATTAGTTGCAAATTGTATCATAGCAAGAAAAATGGAATCATAAAAATGGGAGTTTTTAAAATTAGCATTGCATAATTTTATTTACCTATGTCTGTATGATATCAGAAATTAGCAGTGGCACAACCACAAAAACAGGGTTTTTTTGCAGCCAAAAAAAATCTTCCGATAGCTTGAAGACTAACTAGGTTATCTTTTAGGCAGAAACTTTTGCGGACTGCTGCCCACTTAATCAGATGATCATGAACTACAATCCATAAAAGCTAATACCAGATAAAACCCATAAATCTTTAATGTGTCATAAAACCTTTTGTTATTTTTGCTATAAATAATTAGGTGCTTAATGAACAAAGAATAAGGTAGCAAAAAGGCAAAATAAGGATCTATCTATCTATCTATCTATCTATCTATCTATCTATCTATCTATCTATCTATCTATCTATCTATCTATCTATCTATCTATCTATCTGTCTATCTGTCTGTCTGTCTGTCTGTCTGTCTGTCTATCTATCTATCTATCTATCTATCTATCTATCTATCTATCTATCTATCTATCTATCTATCTATCTATCTATCTATCTATCTATCTATCTATGCCATAATTCATTTTTACGTTGAAGATCTGACTGAAATTTTACTGCAAAACAAACCCAGAGGTTGAGAAAATAGCACAAAGCCAAAGCCTCTTCTGGCATTTCCTTCCCGTCAGGGCTTCTCCTCCCCCATCCTCCTGCTGCCCATCAAGCAGTGCGCTGCAGCAGGAGGCAGAGAAGATTAGCTCTGTCTCCTTCCTAGCAGACACAATGTAAGCAGCAGCTTAGTTCCTTTCCCTCCCCCTCTTCCCAGGAGAACAGGACTTAGAGCCCCGTGTATATTCTGCTGCCTGCCAGGGTTTTTGCCTTCAAAAGTCAACACTGGGAAAATGATGTAAATAAAACTCCATTTTTACATTTTAACATGGCAGATATGAGGACAGCCATTTTGGATCAAATAATATGCATTCTGTGTGGCCAGAATGTACCTGATAACTTACTTGAGGACGGTATCCATGTTGCCCTGGCGGGGTTCCTAATTTTTCTAAAGGGCTGAGCTGCACCAACGTAGCTGCACATGCTGGCCTAGGCTGGAGAACTGCCCAAGTATTTTCCATTTAAAAGTTATTTTTTATCTAGCTGGGAATTCAGAAACAAAAATGGCTTCCACATGTGACACTTCTAGTTTTACTAGTCACTCTGTTTTGTAACATACAGTGGTGCGCCGCATAGCGACGTTAATCCATTCCAGGATTAACGTCGCTATACGGAAACATCGCTAAACGGAACAAAAAACCCCATAAGAACGCATTAAACCCTGTTTAATGCATTCCTATGGGGAAAAAACTCACCGTTCAGCGAAGATCCTCCATAGGACCACCATTTTTGCCGCCTCGGTAAGCGAGGCGCGAAACAGGTGGCCATTTTGGAACCGCCGATCAGCTGGGTGGAAGGCTCTTCGGAAGGAGAGCGGGGACCTCCACCTCCCTCCTTCGCAAGCGCCGACCGGCGTTTCTCCCCAGCTGGGCGGCGGGCTCTTGCGAAGGAGAGTGGGGACCTCCATCTCCCTCCTTCGCAAGCGCCAGCCGGCGTTTCCCCCCAGCTGGGTAGCGGGCTCTTGCGAAGGAGAGTGGGGAGCAGGGTGGGAGGGATCTGGATGCCTTTCAGGCATCCCAGGCTTGGATCCACCCCGCGCTCGGCTGAGCGCGGGGCGGATCCAAGCGGCAGCGGCAGCAGGGGGGGTGGTCCGGATGGCTTCCAGTGCTTTGCCTGGAAGCCATCCGGATCCACCCCACCCTGCCCCCGCCACCGCTGAGAGCCTTCTGAGCTCTGAAAGGGCTTTCTCCAATGTCGGAGGGGGGCCCTTTGAGAGCTCGGAAGGCAAATGTCAGCGGTGGCTTCAGGGTCCTTCTGAGGCCGCCGTCCACCGCCGACATTTCCCCCCAGCTGAGCGGCAGGGTCCTGCTCAGCTCGGGGAAAATGCCCCCTCCGAAGGGGAATGCCTGCGGTGGCCTCGGAAGGACCCTTCCGAAGGGTCCTTCTGAGGCCACCGCTGGCATTTTCCCCCAGCTGAGTGGCGGGAGCGGTCCTTCGGAGGCTCCCGCCGCTCAGCTGGGGGAAAATGGGGCCTATGGGGAAAAATCTCAAAGCGATTTTTCCCCATAGGCAACATTGTAAAGCGATCACTATGCGGATTCATCATTAAACAGGGCGCTCGTTATACGAGGCACCAGTGTATTTTTTATTGACGCCAGTGCCAAGGTGTCTATACTCGTAGAAGACTAAGCATTTTATTTGTCTGCAGTAAGTGTTCCTTAAGATAGTACTGTATAAATAATATAACTGAAGGTGCAACTCTCAGCATATTTACTCAGTAGTCCCAATCTGTTTAATGAAGCTTAATCCCTAGAAAATGTGTTTAAGGCTGTAGTTTAGGAAAAGAATTTCTGTTCACACCAAAGCAAAGAAATAAAGCTTATGTTCTGTAATCAAATATGGATGATCTCTAATATTTAGATATTAGTATAGTGCTTTTGGCTTTTAACAAAAAGGCACAATCAGATGGACTGTACAAAATGTCATGAATAATAGTCCATGAGAATATGGAGTTCACAGAAGCACCAGCAGGAAATGGCAGTTTGAAGTGATAGGTCAGTATATAAACTTAACACTAGAAAGCTGAAGTATTTGGAATAATATTTTAAGCACTGCATCAGTTACACAGAGATATTCAGTAAATAACAAAGGAAAATATATGATTAAACTGTACATTTTATGAGACAATTTTCTCTTCAGGCAGTAACTCTGGAATTAACACCAAATATTTAATTGGTCAAGACATGAGCATAGCCTATTATCTACTGAGAGATAAATATTTAAATAATGCAAATATTTTAGTGACTTTAGATTAGCTGTTGCCTTATGACAAAGATTGCGTCACATTAAATGCACTGTGATACTAATCCAGGATCAAAGTCTATTTAGTTTTGTGTTGTCTTTTATTTCTAGGAATGAGCTACTCAGATTTTTTGGACTCAGATTACTGTAATTCTCCAATCATTCTCTAGGTAAAATTTGGGAGTTCCAGGCCACAGACCCATACCTACAGATACCTACATTTCACTCACCTGGTGCAGTGCTTTCTGAGAGTTGTAGTTCACTACTTGTTAGACACTCTGTAGAAGATGTCTCAATAATTACAATAACTAGGAAGCAGCATGGCAGGTTACCTTAAATTGTATAGTATTTTAAAAGAAATCTGTGTAAGATAGTATAAAGAGCTTTCTTTATTTCTTTATGTTATTTTCATGGTATATAGTAATTCTGATTTATGGTGACTCGTTTCAGAGTTTATAGGCGGTATTAATTATAGTTATGAGCTGTCTAGTTGAGTCTAACTTAGGATAGCCATTTTCCAGAATTCTCCAGAAGTGGTATACCATTATCTTCTAGGGCACTCGGGAACTGTGTAGCTTATACAAGGCTATACAAGCAGGCGCTTTTCCCAGGAAATACAGTGGACAGTCACGCTCCTAGTCTCTGGTTCTGCAACCAGGTACTCCAACTCACTGAGATATCTAACCAACTTATTTTTTTTAATTACTCATACATACAAAACATACAGAACGACAAAATAAGACCTGACAAAAATAACGCAAATAACAAAAGACAGCAAAGCTAAATATCAATACTACATATATAGATCAGAGATTTTGCCATTGTCTGGTCATCTAATATCAAAGAGTTCTTGTGAGCCATGACTATTTCTTCCCCTAAGTTGCTATCTGTTTCTGGAGCTATCTGTAGCTATCTAACCAACTTTTGAAGATGATTAGAGATGGGCACAAACTGGTTTGGCGGTTCAGCCCTGTTCGGCGCAACACCCACACAGGTATTCAATGGGTGTTGTGCGCTTTTCTCCCCACCATCTCTGTGTGAGCACCCACACACTGGCAGCAGCACACACTTCTTTCCTCCGCCTCTTCCTGCAGTTGACCTCTCAGACAAGGAGGCGGTGCAGGGAAGCCTGTAGCAGTCCTGTGAGCAGACGATTGCACAGAGGAGATAGGAGAGGGAGGTGCGCTGCTGATGATGAATGGGCAATTGTGTATGGGAGGAAAGTGTGCATAATCCATAGAACCCATATGTGGGTGCTGTGCTGAACCATGATTCATAGCCATCTCTATAGGATATACTGTCTTCTCCATAATAATCTAGTTGTTTCTCTACCAGATGACAAAACAACATAAGGCTTACAGAAGTTTTGTTGTCAGTAAAAATTCTTCCACTCTCCTGCAGCATGGCTTTTAGTTACTACTAGTTTATGAACAAAAACGAGTCATTGTAATTTGTGAACAGGGATACCAGTGTGGTATTGTGGATAAAGTGACAGATGAGGATGCTGAACTAGCTTTGAATATCTACTCAGCAATGAAAACTCAGAGTGGGAGGAGAATACAGATAAAACCACACCTTAAATCTCTCATTCACTTTGAAAGTCCTAGTAGGGTCACTGTAATTTGGTTTGAATTGACTGCACGTAACAGAACAAGGGGCAGAATAGAGACCAAATTGTTAACATGCAGTGGATTATGGAGAAAGCCAGAGAGTTCCAGAAAAACATCTACTTCTACTTAATTGATTACGCAAAAGCCTTTGATTGTGTGGACCATAGCAAACTATGGCAAGTTCTTAAAGAAATGGGAGTGCTTGATCACCTTATCTATCTCCTGAGAAATCTATATGTGGGACAGGAAGCAACAGTTAGAACTGGATATGGAACAACATATTGGTTCAAAATTGGGAAAGGAGTACGACAAGGCTGTATATTGTCCCCCAGCTTATTTAACTTATATGCAGAATACATCATGCGAAAGGCCGGACTGGAGGAATCCCAAACCGGAATTAAGATTGCCAGGAGAAATCTCAAAAACCTCAAATATGCAGATGATACCACTCTAATGGCAGAAAGGGAGGAGGAATTAAAGAACCTCTTAATGAGGGTGAAAGGGTAGAGTGGCAAAAATGGTCTGAAGCTCAACATCAAAAAAACTAAGATCATGGCCACTCTTCCGATCACCTCTTGGCAAATAGAAGGGGAAGATATGTACGCAGTGACAGATTTTACTTTTTTGGGCTCCATGATCACTGCAGATGGTGACAGCAGCCAAGAAATTAAAAGTTGCCTGCTTCATGGGAGGAAAGCAACAAGAAGCCTCGACAGCATCTTAAAAAGCAGAGACATCACCTTGCCGCTAAGGTCCGCAAAGTCAAAGCTATGTTTTTTCCAGTATTGATGTATGGAAGTGAAAGCTGGACCATAAAGAAGGTTGACCGCCGAAGTATTGATGCTTTTGAATTGTGGTGCTGGAGGAGACTCTTGAGAGTCCCCTGGACTGCAAAGAGAACAAACCTATCCATTTTGAAGGAAATCAACCTTGAGTGCTCATTAGAAGGACATATCCTGGAGCTGAGGCTCCAATACTTTGGCCATCTCATGAGAAGAGAAGACTCCATGGAAAAGATCCTGATGTTGGGAAAGCGTGAAAGCAAGAAGAGAATGGTATGACAGAGGACAAGATGGTTGGACAGTGGTCATCAAAGCTACCAACATGAATTTGACTCAACTCTGGGAGGCAGTGGAAGACAGGAGGGCTTGGGATGCTCTGGTCCATAGGGTCACTGAAGAGTGGGACACAACTAAACGACTAAACAACAGAACAAATGAGTGAATAATTGTGATTCCTGAGCAACAAAGATGCCCATAGTGATAGCATAGTTAAACTAGCATTAAGGGGTGGGAAAAACAAAATAAACCAGTAGAACCAACAATCTGTGTTACTGCATAACACTGCAGGGAAAAATTAGTGTGGGGGCTAGGTTAAGTATTTAATCCTTCCCTTTCCTGCCAGGTCTTCTTTACATATGCTGTTGTCTCAAGTCATTCCCCCTCCCCCACTGGTCTATGAGAACAGAGTAAGACAGTTTTAGAAAACAATTGGAGGAGGTATTTGTGGAACAGAATCTGTAGGTATAGGCTGAATTAAACTAATCATCCTGATTTTCCCCATCCCTCCATTCGTTTTGTCACCTCAAAGCTAGATTTTGGAGCATGTATTTCTCTAAGTAGTACGTACTTTCTCCCTCCCTCTGGTATTAGACAGATTCCATATTTTGTAGCGTCCTGGTATGCTGCATTGTAACATTTTATTAATTTACTGTGAAAATTCTAGTTTTAGTATATTATTACTATATATGCCTGGTTTTTTAAAAATTAAACATAATTTGACCCTTACCCTCTGGTATTTAAATTAGATGCAAGTATTTAAAGGATGAATCGAAATAATATTCCCATCTTAAATGTATAGCAATTTAAACTTTATTAATTTTTAAGTTAAATGGCTATTAAAAATGCTTAGCTCTAAGTACTACAGTGCACTGAAGCATATATATTTTGTTTGTTTTTTCTCCCAGTGGTCTTACATTGCTACATGTTTCTAGTCCTAGTATTGAACACACATTTATTTTGCCTGAGGTAATATGACCTTTGTTCTGCACATGGACATTTTGTCTCCCTCACTGCTTTAACAGTTCCACCCACTTACGCTTAATCTTGTTACTCTGGTTTTATGTTTAGATTCAAGCTGTGCAGCCTCTGTGCAGGTTTGCATATATATGTGTTTTGTTTCACAAGTGCACCTGGAGCTTTCTGTGGTAAGCTCTCTGATGTTAGTACAGCACATTTCTATTGTGAATGCGTGTGAGACAAAGGGAGTTTGTTTCCCCTCCCCCATGATCTTTCCCACATTCATTCCGCGCTCAGAGACAACTTCCTCCAGGGTGGTTCCCCTCCCCCACACGTTAGTTCCACACCAGCAGCGCTCACTGAAAACCGATACTTGAGAGGCCTCTTTTCCCCCTAAACCAGTTCTATCAGGCGAGTGGAAAGATGTAAAACCCAGATTGGATCTCTCTAGAGCAGCCCGGGCTCTTCTTCTGCAAACAGAAACTCCAGATCCACATACAGTACAAAGCCTTCCAGACCTTACATTTAACTCTGCTGCTCTTGGCATTTGCTTTGAGCTCTGGCTCTAGTAGCATATTTTCGCATGGACTACATCTCCTGAATGTTTTGGGAGCAATCCAGTCCAGAGATTCCAGTCAGCCCTGGTGCGGCAGAACCTCAGCCTAAACAACAGTTCACGTCTCATTCCAGCTCAGCAACCAGTCTCAACCGGCTCAAACCGGCCTTGGCCGGATAGGCTGGGAGCTGAGTCTGAGCTGCGTCCTCTCTTCCTCACATGAATGTTCACTGCCCCACCCATAAAGAAACAACACTGACAAGTAGCTTATTTCTATTTTTATGCAAGGATGCAGTGCTGGCCTTGAACTATTTTCACCAACCCTACTTTAATAACAGAGAAAAAACAATCCTGTTGTTTTCTGAACGAAGGAGTAAAATGAACCTCTCCCCCCCCCCCGTTCTTGTGAAAGGATGCTTTTCTGACCTTCCTCTTGATTTTTCCCCCTACAAATGGGTGTGCTTCCACTTCCACAATTCTTGACCATAGAGAGAATAATGATTCTCCCTCCACCTCTTAATTACATTGAGTTTGGGAGGTGAGGCTAAGGGTGTTTTTTGGCCCCTGTATTACAGTGGTCCTGTGTACATTGTATACTCTCACACCTCTAGAGCCCCCCCCCCTTCTCTTTGCATCACTCACCTCCTGTTTCATCAGAACTTCAGAACCTAACTATTTGTTTCTGGTAGGGTTTGCTGTGCCAGATGGCAGCCTGTTGTTGACAAAGACAGCGCTGCCTATCTTGGGAATAGCTAGCTAGCTATAATTGACAAACGGCAAGCCCTTCCTGCCTTTTGTAAAATATGCATAACAAGGCGGACTACAATCCACTTCCTTTCCTCTTTGAGGATGCCACCAAGTAAAAATACTTAAGTATTCCTGCTCAATACATCCAAGAAAGATTCGTTGCGGGTTCACTGTGAGAAACTGCTGTAGGTGCTTCATTTTTCAATTACAAGGTAATATAGTTGCTTTCAAGTAATCCACAGTCGTTGAGGTGTTTTACCCCTGCATAATCTTATTATCCTGGGAAAACACTGCTTAATTTCTTTTCATTTTAGATCTCTCTTACATTATTAAACATTTTTACCAGAAACGGAAATGGGTTTAAAAGCTAAAACAGCCCTGGGTATCTTGCCTCTCTTTGTCTTCATGAAAGCAGACCTCTCTGAACCTGGATACCAGTGGGAGATGGGTAGGTAGAATTCTAACCCCACCCCGAACTGTGTTGACCATGTGTTATACTCTCTTCTTTTGTTACATCAACATGTGAGACAGCAGTCTTAGAAGGCTCAGACATTTGTTGATACAGAGAAACACTCTTGAAGTAACACCACTTGTCACAATTCACCAGCACATATTAATACAAATGATCCTGAAGTCATACTGACAACCCCCAGAGAACAAATAGGTGTGTGGGGGAGAGATTTTACTGAGTTCTGCATGGTCCAAATCCTTCCTCACACTTGCAAACAATGTATACTCACAGCACCCCTCTGAGGTAGGAACAATTTACTACATTCTCGCACTGAAACAGTGTTAACACATAGGGAACTGAATGGCGGCATGAAGTGGTGAGTTTGCAGCAACATATAGCTCCTTAAGTACACTGTAGATAATTTATGTTATTACTTAATTAGTCAGGCAGCAAAATAATCTTGTGTTCCTGCACTGCTAACACTGAATTACCGCAGGTTTAGGAACCTTTAATTGCTCATAATAAAAGCTAGTGTGGTGTAGCAAACAGAATGACAGACTAAAACTCAGGAGATCTGGTTTCAAACTGGCAACTCTCTCTTTGTGTATGTGTATGAAGGGTAATATCAATCCTTTAATGCCTCAAACATCCTTGAAAAGCTATTAGGGTCATCATAAGTTGGAAGTGGTTGGATGGCCCATTACTACAATGGTTGCTCATTATAAGCCTTGGGCATTATAAGCCTTGGCAAAAATGAAAAATAAATAGACCTCCCAAAATCTAAGCCAGTGCTTTATAACTGTATCACTGATGTTTCCTGGGGAAACTGGAGAGCTGTGATGTTATAATGAAATCTGATAAATAAATTCAGAAAGCCAGATTTAGTTAATTCCTAACTTATTTGCTCACTAAATTAGTGAGTAGTCACTGAGGCTGCAGATATAAGAACAAATAATAAAACAGGGATCTTTTGTCATTATATAGTGAAATCATTAAGAAACATAGGATTCCCAGTCTCCTCCTTCCAAAAATACATTTTTCAGTAGATTCTGCCTTGCCTGAATTAAGCTGGAAATATACAGAGCACTGTAGTTTAGAAGCTAAATGAAGGAGCAAGTTGCCTTCTGACAATATAGTTCTTAACAGAGAACTCTTCTGAGCTAAAAAGTCACTTGGCAACATATTCTCTCTCCCTACTGCAATATCTTACTTTTGTAAGAGTACACTTTTATGCTCTGGTTTACACTCTTTGTCTCTATTCCTGGACTCTAAGGACATATGACCACCCTGCTTCTGAGTTCAAAAGCACATAGATATGGATGCACTTAGAAAAAATAAGTAAAGCTGATACAGTTCCATTGGCAAGTTTACTTTGCCATGTGAAGAATTTAACATTACTATCCCATTCCTTACTGAATCATGACTGTGACTTTAGCACATGGATATTTGGTAACACAAGAATAAATATACTATACTGAGATTGGTAAGGCAATTAAATTGGTGTTCAGTGACAACAGAGAAATGGGTAAGGTTTCCTGCCTCTTATGGTGAGAAAGTTCCTGATTTTAACCCCTACTATGCTAATCTTTAGTAATATTTAGCTTTTGGCAGTCTATAATAAAGTATAATACTGTAGTTTTATGTTGCCTCCACCACCACTGTAGACAATATATGTAAATATTCGTATATCCAGTGTGTTATTTTTATACAGTTGCTCAAATTGAAAAAATAAATAAATTACATGTGTGACAATTTTGACCATTATATTATGCATCAGTTTTAAATAAAGAAAAGCCTCATGATCTTTAGAAGCCTTGATGATGTTAACCTAATTCCAGATTAGAATTTGATGTATTAGTAGGGGAAATGACGTGACCTATTGTAAACTAATACCACAGCACACATAGCCCAGACTATTTAATTTAAGAGAGGCAGCCCCCCAGAAGGAAATGGGGAACATTTTTTCTCCACCATGTCTTTGATTTAATCCTTATGAAACATTGCATTTTTCAAAAATACTGAAAGATTACTCTTAGAGATAAGTGCAATTATCTTATTTTTCCTTTTGGGACAAGCATATTCTCACTAAAGAAGAGAGCTTTGTCCTTTTCTTTTATATACACTTCTTTTTAGGGACCTAAAGATGTAATTAGGCCAGAGATTTCCAACTTTCTTGTTTATTTCCATTTCTTCATCTGTCCCCCCTCCCTCTGTCTTCCACTGCTTTTCATCTAATGAAACAACCAGAGTTTCCTGTTACTGTGTATCTGCACAACAGTGGTGGCTCTATATCTGTATAAGCACTCACTAACATTTTGCATGTCCAATAAAAACATTTTCCCTGTACAGGCATACATCAGTCCAACCTATATTATTACCTCCTCTTCCCTTTTCTTCTCCTAGAGCAGCGATGGCGAACTTATGGCATGTGTGCCACAGATGGCCTGCAGAGCCCTCCCTGTGGGCATGTGAGCCATAAGTCACTGGATCGCTCCAATCTGAGGAGGTGGCTGCAGCTGTGGTGCTATCGCCCCGACAGGCAGTGGGCCAGGATTCGGAGCAGCTGGCGGAGGCGGGCAGGCCAAACTATAGGCAGTGGTGGGGTTGGGCATGACTGGAGGAGGATCCGGAGTGGGGTCCGTGCCCAGGATTCCCCCTTCCACCGCCAATTCCGCTTCCACCGCCACCGCTGCCGCCACCTGCCGCCCACTGGGTTGGATTTTTTTCCCTCCAGTTTGGGCATTCGGGATCAAAAAGGTTTGCCACCACTGTTCTAGAGTTTCCTCTGTCCTTGTAGGGTCATTGTCCAGAAGAACAAATAGAATACATTAATTATACTTTGCTAGGGAGCTTATACTTAGGGAAATTATACTTTGCTAGGGGACGACAGAGGACGAGATGGTTGGACAGTGTCATCGAAGCTACCAACATTAATTTGACCCAACTCCGGGAGGCAGTGGAAGACAGGAGGGCCTGGCGTGCTCTGGTCCATGGGGTCACGAAGAGTCGCACACGACTTAATGACTAAACAATAACAAAAAGGGAGCTTAGCCAAATACAGTGGTGCCTCGCTTAACGATTGCCTTGTTAAACGATGAAACCACTATACGATGACTGTTTGCAAACGCTTTTGCGATAGCAAACCAATGTTTTAATAAGCAAAATTCGCTTCCCAATGATCGGTTCCCTGCTTTGGGAACTGATTTTTCGCTAGACAATGTTTTTAAAACAGCTGATCGGCGGCTTCAAAATGGCCACCCACTGTGTAAAATGGCTCCCCGCTGTGTTTTTGGATGGATTCCTCGCTTTACAGGCACCGAAAATGGCCACTCCTATGGAGGATCTTCGCTGGACGGTGAGTTTTCAGCCCATTGGAATGCATTGAATGGGTTTTCAATGCATTTCAATGGTATTTTTTATTTCGCTTAACGAGGATTTCACTCTACAGCGATTTCGCTGGAACGGATTATCCTCGTTAAGCGAGGGACCACTGTATCTTCTTCCTTCTTCTTGGCAGCTCTCTGAAGGTGCTGCTTAAGCAATAGTAGCAGCAGCTATATTTTCTGCCTGAATCTGTCACATCTTGGCAACTAGTTTCATATTACAATGTGAGAGCCAGGCATCTGCAGTTTCTTGTGATCTAATCTCAATATATAAACCTTCCTGTAGGCTCCAATAGTCATTTGCTAGCAGGATTAAAGTGAATAGTTTTAGAAGAGTATCTAGGGAAAAGGCCAGGTTTTTGCTGTTGTATATGCAGTGAAAAATAAGCAACATATTTAGGAATAATAATATTGTTGCCTTTCTTTAGCATTTTGAGTATCCAGAGCTATTTACATACAGTATGATCATAATTTTTACAATATTCCTTTAAGGTAGGCAAAAACTGTTGTCTTCTTCTCATGGGTAACAAGGGAAACAGTAGCTAATCTATGGCCCTCTAGTGTGGTTATGGTGAAATGTGAACTAGTAATTTCATGGATTGTAGCTAATTCATTTAACTATTGTACTGTGTCAGCACCGTTTATTGGAAGAGAAGTGTCACATCAGAAGTTTATTATTTTGGGCCTGACATGTTCTGTTCTTTTGGAAAAGATACAGGGAGGGCCTGTGTTTATCCTATCACATCCCATATTAATTTAATTCATTTTTTGATGTTTTCATATGTCTCCCTCTGCTGGTCAAAGCGTTTCTTTCTTTTATACAAGTTCATCCTAATATTTTGCTAACACTGACATGACATGGAATCTTCCCATTTCCCCCAGTTCAAATATGTTTCAGTTTGCCATTGTGTAGGTACATGCTGTGTGAGTGAGTGAGTGAGTGAGTGAGAGAGAGAGATTGAGAGATATGTAATTAAATATTAACTGAGTAACATTCAGAATATTTCAGTGAGATTTAAAATTTGTCATATGTCAGAATGTAATCCACAGAAAATTGTTAACTACAGTGTTAAATTTCAGACATGTATGAAACACTGGAAAGATGCTAACTATAGTAGAGGGGAACGGTGAAAACACATATTGCCTTAGATGTTGAAGGAAGGCTAGATCCTGGCAAAGAAGTAAAGTTGTCAGCTTGCGGAAGAAATCAGAGGGAGTAGACTGCATCAGGGCAACCCATCATTTAGATATAAATGCTTGTGCAAATATTTAAATTTGTCAGTGTTCTGACAAGGTAAAATCTGACAGCACACAGTGTAAACTCAATGTCATTTAAATGGATCCAAGCATCACAGGAATTTTTTTGCGGGAATCTGGACAGGGATTTCTATTTAGTTTTATTTAAAATATATATGTTTAACCTGCCTTTCTCCATATAAAGGACCCAAGGTGGCTTACAACAATTAAAAGACAATATTTAAGTTAGTAACAATGAGTATACGATATTAAACGTATCAATGAATACAATACCAAAAAACACAGGCAACACCAAAATACATTCAGTGCAGCAATGTACAACAATTCAATTTTCAAACCCCTACATTTAAAGCCACTCACTCAGGAAAACTTTCCTCAAGAGAGAGGTCTTTTTCTTTTGCATGCAGAAGAACAGTAAAGATGGTCTAGCCTCCTGTGGGATGGAGTTCCAGACGCTGAGAGCACCAATGAAGGGCTTTCTTGCATGTCCCCACTAAACACACTTGTGAAGATGGTGGGCCTTTCCAGATGATCTTAACACTCGAACAGGCTCGTAAAGGGAGATGTGGTCCTTGAAATAGCTTTGGCCCGAGCCATCAATTGGTATGTATATGTTAATATAAGAACATTTCAAGGCAAAATAAAAGACTTGGAAGGGCTTAGAGTTAAAAGAAAATATACCAGGCATATTACAAACTCAGTGGGCCAGAGCGAATCAATGGAATACAAAATTGCACAAAATTGAATATTGTTGCTTTGGTATGTCCGGTTAATTAGAGAACTCAGGTAAAATGAAGTCAACTGTAGCCAGTGCACATGGATATACCAGATCTATTCCCCTGCCCCTCAGTAATTTTGCATTGGGGATACATTGTTGCCTAGTTAAAACTCTGAAGGCAATAGAGCAACTAGCCAGATCCTGGAGCAAAATTTCAAAGTCCAACAGACCACCCTGCTTATCACCATCATAAACCAACAGACTTTGATTTCTAAACACTTTTGAAAAAAAATTATTAAAAAAACAGTGTAAACTGGGCAATCACAGGAATAGAAGGTGGGCTGGTAATCAGTTAAAGAACAGAAGACAGAAATAAAGTATAAATATTTTTCACAACCTTTTTTTTCACACAGTGACTGAAATCTTTTGACTTACAGTGGACCCTCTACTTACGGAATTAATCCGTATTGGAACAGTGGCTGCAAGTCGAAAAGTCTGTAGGTCGAATCTCCATTGACCTACAATGCATTGAAAACCGATTAATCCCATAACTGGCAGTTTTTATTCTATTTTTGTTCCATTTTGGTTTTTTTCTGGTCTGTAAGTCGATTCTCCGGCTGCAAGTCGAATCTAAATTTTGCGGCCAGTGAAGTCTGTAACTCAAAAAGTCTGTAAGTCGAGCTGTCTGTAAGTCGAGGGTCCACTGTACTATGCTAAGCAGTAGGTTTTCAGTCACTATGTAATTTTCTGCCACATATTGTGATGAACACTGGCTTTTATGGCTTTAAAAAGGTTTTGAAATGTTGAGGGACTGTTAAAGTCAACAGGTATCAGTCATAATAACACCTAAACTGAACTTTCAGTATTCTGGCAATGAGATGGTAGATTTGGTCAATGCCATTTAATATGTTCTACTGAACAAAAATCCTGAATTTCATATTTTATGTTGCTTTTAACAAGTTCTGTGATGTTTTAATTTATTATAAAGTAGATGTTTTGCTATTTTGAAATAATTTCCCTTTGGAAGAGTGAATAGATTCATAATGTGATTGCCATAATGTGACATACAATTCATCTATAATTTTCTCTACTGCTTCCGTCCCCTACCCATTTGTTTTCAGTCAGCCCCATCACAGACCATATTTTGAATAAGTTTTTTTAAAGCAGAGGTGGAAGAGAAGCAAATAAATTACTAATGCCATCTGTACCAGTTGTTGCTACTGCATAAGCTGGGAGTACATAAACTAGGTAGAACCAATTGCAGGATCTGTTCCTGGAGGTGGAGCTGCTGGACATTTTGAGTGCAAGGATCAGTAAAAGGAGCACTATCCCACTAATCATCAGTTTCTCACTTTACATGGAGCACCTAAGGCAGTTACAATGGTGTGAGAAAATTATCTGTTTGTGACGTTGTCCTTCCTGCTTGAGGAGACCCAGCACATATCCTTCATCAGAGGTTTCCCAGAATTCTGGACCTGGTATTAACCAGTTGCTCTGTGAGCAGGAAAGGGAAACTGTAAAAATTGCTACTCCACTAAATTACTGTTTGCCCATCTTCTGGTATTGCTTCCATCTTTTGCACAGCAAGCTATTTCAGGACCTTATATGGTTTTTAAAAATGAGAATTTCTACGGTGTCTGCTATCTCACTAAGATAAATCTTTTTGTCAGAGAGTGTAATAGAAGTGTAAGAATGAAAGTAGAATGAAGTGTATGTTTTGAGAGGTTTGCATTTTTTGGAAAAGGAAATTCCAGAAAAAATGATACTTGGTTAAGAATAATTGCTTGTTATTAGTTTGCCTTAACACCCCACCCCACCCCCCATTATAAACTAATATTTAGAATGCGGGAATGGAAACAAATATGGCTAATACAGTGGGGTCTTGACTTGAGAACTTAATACGTATTGGAAGGCGGTTCTCAAGTCAAAAAGTCTGTAGGTCAAGTCTCCATTGACCTACAGTGCATTGAAAACTGATTAATCCCGTAACAGGCCATTTTTGTTCCATTTTGGTTTTTTTCTGGTCTGTAAGTCAATTCTCAGGCTGCAAGTCAAACCTAAATTTTGCGGCCAGAGGAGTCTGTAACTCAAAAAGTCTGTAAGTCAAGCCGTCTGTAAGTCAAGGGTCCACTGTAATCTTCATGTCACTCAATAGTGTGATGTGTAAATAAAACAAACTAAAATATAGCTGAGTGATTTAACAGCATAGCAAACTATAAACTGTACAGACCATCAGAGCTTCAAGAATCTCAATGAAACCAGTAATTACTAGTGATTTGTGTATGAATAACAAAGCTACTTTTATAAAGTTTTAGCAATTTTTCTGTGGGATGTTTAAAATTATATCCACTCTACACAGTCAACAGCCTTTTCTCACTGTAGAATGGATTTGCAGAGTACTGCTCCAAAATGGTTCCCTGATCTGACTGTACAGTTCTAAAGATTCAAAGAAGCCCCCCTACTGTGACCTTTTGGAAAGTCCCTTGAATTGGGGTGAACTGTTTGCCAGTGTATTCATGATGGCTTCCCAGTGCTGCATGTATGTGTGTGATATGTGTCATCAAGTTGGGACCCTAATAAAGTTTTTAAGGTTAGATATTTAAGCTGTGGTTTTAAGCAGTTACACACACTCACACTTTGAATTTCTATGGTCAAGTGAGGATTCAAATCCATGTCTCCTGAGTCCTGATCCATCATTCTATTCACTACACCACATTGGGACACTCCAGTGCTGCTCAGCATCATTTTCATGCTTTTCCTCATTGTCATATAGAAGGCAGGGATTATAACATCTAATAACATTGTTATAGCATCTAACATATGATGCATCTTCCTAAAGGTGTCATGTGATTGATAATTTTTCTGTATTGGTAGTATCTCAAACATAATACAGAACAAAGACATTGTTATCATTCTATTTTGAGTTTGAAATTCCCTAGAACAAATCTGATTTCAATATTTTTTAAATTTACTGTTTTTAATTTTGAAAATTCAATATTAATTTATTGCATTTGTACATGCTGCATAATAGCATATGTGTAAAATAGAGTGTGAAACAAGAAACGGTTAAATGTTGTCCTAGGCTTAAGTGAAAGCAAGGCATTGCACCCATAATCTGAATCAATATACTGTATGTTTACTGGATCTTAAACAGCAATAATGTTTTAAAGGTTAATCAATTTATTCTGATCAATAATAATCAATAATAACAGTTAATAATAAAATATTGTTAGTTCATTATATTATGTAATGGGGGTATATCCCTCATATTTGGAGGCACTGACTCCCAGCATTCTCAAAGAATTACACAGTTAGAAATCTGGGAGTTCCTGACCCCAGAAGCACACCTAAAAACACTTACACATGCCCACCCAAAAAAGAAAACTGTCCCACTGCTTCCTGGGAGGCTGAAGTCTTCATGGGAGGTATAGTCTCACTGCCCATTAGATTTTTTTAATTTTAATTTTTATTTTTAACAAGGGGTGGCAAAAAGGGAAAAGGGAATTGAGGTTAAGACGGAAGAGGAGAAACAATAACATACTAACACTCATTCTATACATATTGCCATATCAGAATCCCAAATTACTCTTTTTACTATTTTTTGCCTTCCAGATTTAAGTTCTCGTTTCAATGTATGCTCTTCATATGCTGTCTGTTAACTCAATCCATTTATAGAATAAGTCCCATCTTTCAGTTGCCTTTTGTAAAGGACAGTCCTTCATCACTTCTGATAAAATGTCCATTTCCGCTGTTTCCCGTATCTTCTCTATGAGATCTTCTTTTTTTTGGTACTCTGCCCATTAGATTCTGTAGAGGTGTAGTACCAAAGAACTTTCTGACTCATAAAGACCTAGGCCTCCCAGGAAGTACCAGAGTAGTTTTCTTTTTGATCCAATAGCAACAGGAGACAGGCCTCAGAGGTCTCCAGGGCAGTCCAGGTGACTGAAATGTAGGTGAGTGTCTAGGTGTGTTTCTGTAGGTCAAAACTTCCCGAATTTTGCCCATGGATTTCTTGGAAAATTCTGGCAGTTGAAATCTTCCCCCACAGATGCATAGCACACCTCGTTATAAGTATGCAAAGAAAACACTTCTTATACTAATTTCAAAGTAATGCCTTAACTTCCATGGAATATAAACAGTAAGGGAAATTCGTGGCTGGAACCATGTTGTCTGGCACCTAATACACAGAAACGCATTGCCTTGAGTACTAGATGATGTGTGTATATATATGTATATGTGTGTGTGTGTATCATGACTGGTAACTATTGCCAGATTATATGTTTTCATCTACTAGTCTAACCTTTCAGTAAGATTCAAAAGAAAAAAATGACCAGTTCCAGTGATACTTCACATTCTAAAATCTTTCCTATAATAAATTTAATTTCTAGTTGCTTGGACAGAAGTCAAAGGAATTTTAAAAAATCAAAATAATTTTTTTAAATCTTGATTTAAACAACAGGGAATTCGTTTTATTTGTTTGGTTTGGTTTTCAAAGGTTTTATTGCCTTGCTTTCATTCCTTAGCCTTATTTTAGTTCCCTTTCATTTCACGGCAAATGTGTCAGTCAAAAAATCAGGCCATCATGTGTGCAGTGGAGGTTGTATCAGAACCTGTCATGATGCCCTGATTGGGACCATCCTTTTCTCCTTGGTGGGTTGAAGCATGCATTAATTCCAGAAACAATGGAAAGGAAAGCCCAGTTCAGGTATTCTGTCAATGTGGATATGGAGGAGTAGCTTGCTATACCAATTCGCTCATCATATCTGAAGAGATTTTCCACAGTACTTTCTCATATGTAAACTTACAGGTAAGCCATAGCCTCTTATTGTGAAGGTATGGAATGGTCATTTTTAAAAAGAGGAATTAGCAGTTTGAGTCAGAAATAATCATAAAAAGTAAGGCATATTAATTTAATAGCAGCCATTGTGCACATCCAAGAAAGATTTTATTGCTTCAAGGGCTTAGTAGTTGGAATTCAGTAGTAAGTAACAACTAGAGTAGGCCCATTGAATCAGTGGAACATATGGAGGACTTAACTCACCAAATCTAAGTGGAAAGTTTAGTAAGAGAAAACAATAACATTCTTCCTTATCTTCTTTTTTTTCTTACTCTAACAGACGCATTGTATATTTACACAAAATCTTTAGCTGGGAGTTGCTGCAGTTCCAGATCAAATGGACTTTTACACTGGCTTCGCTGCCTTAGAAGAATGCATGGAATTGTATGGGACGTTTGTAATTGTCCACTGATGGACATTCAGTACATTACTGCTGAAATAGTTACTTCTCAATCACAACTCATTTTCAAGGTTTTCCTGAAGTAACCTCTATCAAGCAGTTCAGTGTTGTTCAGACCTCTGTGTTATAATCAGACTTCACATTTTCAGTGTTATATTTTTATTAATCATTTACTACTTTACTTTTACAAAACATCAAACTTTCACTGTTCCCCTCCCTAGTCACATTAGCGTGGAGAAGACCTGCTTATCTGCTTTTTCTTCATATTCTGTTCTCAATAGTCCCATTTTGCAATCTTGATAGGTGTTTATAGGATTTTTCATAACAGGTGACAAAAAGGCTTTGGGTATTAAGTGCTTTGATTTGGATGAGAGATGGCCACCAGTTGCTGCTATGCTTCCAGCAGCAAATGATTTCTGTGTGGAAGGTAGTTGGACTCTACAAAGTGAACATGTTTAAATTCTTTTTTTAATAGTGCTGAAGCAAGCAAGCAAAGACTGATAGATTTGTGCATACTTAAAACTACTTAAATCCAGCTGAACTCCCTGTGATTTAAGCAATTTAGTTGTATCTATGCTGGCTCAGAAATACTGGGAGTTATAGTTGAAAAAAAGTAATGTTTCCAGTCTCTGCCCGATAGATACAAATGTGGCTCTTGATGTACATGTGTGCATATGAACTGTGTTCCCCATATTTTAACTTTAAGAGTAGCTCGCAATACTTATACAATATACTTACAGAATATATCACAAGCCATTTAAAAAACGGCTAGCTACAGCAGAGACCTGGTGTTACTTGCTTATCTGAGAAGGTGTGTTCCCTAAATGATTTGGGAGTCACATTGCCATCACTGGTTTATGCACGTTAAAATATATGCATTAATAGATGACATTGCGTGATTCAGAAATTTGTCTTTAAAGGATTCAGACAAGTTTCTTTCCTAACTATATCTGCAGATGCCCGGGATCAACCCTGGAGCCTTCTGCATGTCAAGCATGTGCTCTGCCATTGAGCAAAGTGCCAGTGTCCTGTAATGGATAGTTTGAGCTGTAGAAACTCATTGAGGAGTGGCAGTGATAAACCATTTCTTGAATATTGAACATACTTTGAAAATCCATTGGGATCATTGAAAACAACTTAATGGAATACAATAACAACAATAACAACAGCAAGAACAAGTTACAGCTTAGGGTGGACATGTTAGATCCTAATGTAGCTGTTTTAATGTCCTCTCAGGCAGGAAATCAATTTAAGGTGTCACTTTCCCCTTTGTTCTTAACCAATACTAATTCCTTCTTTCTCAGCCAGCTTCTCAGACACTTACAAAGAAGTTTCTAAATGGATTTCACATTCCATATTACTCTAATTTCTCAGTTTCTTCTCACGGTGTATTCGTAAAACACCAAAGAGCCCCCATGTCCTTGGAAAAAAAATCTCTTTACTGTGATACAATGTTAGGTCATAAAGAATCTTGTGCAGTTAAAATCCACTTACTTCACTGAGCACTAAGAACCTCAAGGGCATTGCCCCTCAGGTTTCCTTTGGAGGACAAGATACTGTGGAGATTTTATAGTGTTTAAGCAATTTTGGTTTATTTATGAATATACAGATTCAGAATACTTAAATGGAAGCACACATATCCCTAGAAGGCATTAGTTTCACTACTTCATACCAAAAATCAAAAAGTTTTCTGCACAGGATACTTCCTCCATTCCACCAACTTTTGGTAACCTTTTTTATTCTGTTTCTGAAACATTTCCTGTTCTCTTTTACCTGGAAGGATGGAGTCTATTAGGGTGTAGTTTGGTGTATCAAGGTTTAGAATGTCATTTCCCTCAATTGATCCTGGTTCTTATATTTTAAAAACTGCTCCAGAGTGATTTTCCATGGTTCCTAATAACTAACACCCATTGGGAGAGCATCAGGCAGTGCCATTAGTCAAGCCATTAATCAGCATTCTGCTTAAGGAATCAGATTTACCAGCTCTGAGATCAATATTCTGGAAACAGCTATATAATCAAACTGATAAACCTGAAATGGTAATTTATCAGCTACTTTATGCATATGAATAGCATATTACTCAACCATTGTCCATTTTATCTAGCTAGAATGTGCTTTTAGTGGATGTATTAAATATATGAAGAACATTGGTCTGATGGGGATACAAGCAATTTATCTTTTAGTTGAGAAAATAAGATTAATTTAAACTATTTATTTGCAATTATCCGGAGTATGGTAATATGAGTGAGATTGTATATTTTTTCTAGGAAGCATTTTTGGAATGTTTAAAAACTAATTAGTAAGAATGTGGGCCACAAGAATAAGAATCTGGCAAGGAGTATTTCTGTTTTAAACAAAACTATCAATTAACTAATTTCTTTTTAACTATTTGAATGATTAAGCAGTTTGTGGTATTCAGATTTGCAGATAATGATGATTCAGTGAAAATTAGATGGAATTATGAAATTTTCTTTTCAATTTCAGTTTAAAATATCTTAACAAAATATGACCTTAAGTCTCACACCTACAAATATTTAGCAGTGACCTTGGGATAGCCTCTTAGCCTTGCTCACATACTCTATCTACATTCTACAACAAAGAGTCGTAATGAGAGGTAAAGACTGTAAAACATTTGCACATGATACTGTACAGCAGTGACTGAAGTCCTTGGTTCAATGTTCCTTCTGCTATGAATGAATCTGCAGGTTTTTTAGCAAAGCCTATGTCTTAGCTACAACCCTTCTTCTGCAAAATGGGCATAATAATATTGATCTGTCTTACACAGCTGTTGAAATGATCAAACCAAACCCTCCCATTTCAGGGCTATCTTCTGCTTGGGATCTGTTCTTTGAGAGCCAGAAACCTTCTAGATATGTTACCTCATCTATTTCTTTATCCCCAAAGAATCTTGAGTTCTTTAGGGTTGTCAACAGTTAGAACTCCTCTGACATTAGCACATCGGAGTGTTCTCAACAGGGAGCATGTCTGGGGTGGAGTAGGGGGGGTTTCTTCCCAGCATCTTTGTGTTGTCCTCTTTTTCATTTCTTGCAAGATCAATGTAACACACTCTTATACCAGAAACAGAAGAAGAGCTAATGGCTTTGATCTCTTCTTCAAACTCTGCAGACTTTTCTCCATGCTAGGAAACCAATATCCCCTTCCCTCACCAAGTGCAAGCTTCCGTTACCAAAGTGAGAACAGTTGACAGTCACGGTCAAGGGAGAGAATGGGGAGGGGAAGGAGAGGGAAGAGGTGGGCGGAGGAAGGATGCAGATCTGTTATGGTGTGAAAACTCTACTCTGAACAATGTGGATGACATTGAAGGAAAACTGACTACATATATGGATGCTTGGAGTGAATGGATCTGGTTTTATGGAGAAAAGGGACTACATTAATACAAGCCACATATATTTTGTGGATTACTTCTAGGAGAGGACACTAGAACATAAGAAGCATGAATAGGATTTTTCTTCTCACTGGTTCTGTCATTTCTATTTTACTTGCCCCTTTCTGAAATAGCCCTTACAATGTCTACCTGCCTCCTAGGTTTGCAAAAAAATGAAATGAAATAGTTATATGTTTTGTTATATTACATTAAAGTTATCTCTATACTTTATAAATGCTAAATATTAAAAGCTTATATAAATAATTATGAGTGTTAGTGAATATTTTCCAATCAAATAAGTTTTATCTATTCAGTTGTTATCCTAGAACAGAACTAGGAAACAGAACACTTGTGCTGGATATATTCTGAAACACTTTTATGCCAATGCTACCATCTGCTGGTCGTTTGCTGGTACTACAATTTCAAAAACATTCCTAGAAAGGAAAAAATATTTTAGTTTAAAAAAGTGAAACAGAGTAATAAAGGGGTCGGAGGAAAGAATCAAAGAAACAACCAGTAGGAAATTCATCACTAATATTCTGAACATGATCAAATCAGAGTATTTTAACACTGAAAAGGAACTTTATTTAATGGTAATGTAATTAAAGGTAAAGGTCCCCCTTGACATTTAGTCCAGCTGTGTCTGACTCTAGGGCGTGGTGCTTATCCCTGTCTCCAAGCCATAAAGCCAGCATTTGTCTGTAGACAGTTTCTGTGGTCACATGGCCAGCACGACTAGACACGGAATGCCGTTACCTTCCCACCGTGTTGGTACCTATTTATCTGCTCACATTTTTACATGCTTTCGAACTGCTAGGTTGGCAGGAGCTGGGACAAGTGACGGGAGCTCACTCTGTTGCTTCAGTCTTACGATTGCTAGTCTTCTGACCTTGCAGCACAGAGGCTTCTGCGGTTTAACCCGCAGTGCCACCATGTCCCTAGGATTTAATTATACATAAATGTAATTAAATTAAAAATATTTTTGTATAATTAGAAAACTGTACTAGCAACAAAAACTGCAATGAAAATTCAAGTTCAAATGAAGAGGCTATAGAGACACAAAGAGGAGAGCGACTACTATGTGTACTCTTTCTTCTTCATGGTCTCTGTGAATGCACACTAAGGGGTAGCATTCTGCGCATGCATGAATCCTTGGAACATTCTAGAGCTTGAAACATAAGGAGATTGTTAGAGGCTCTGTCCTCTTGCATTGCCTGTTCACACTTTTAACAGTCCTCCCTCAGTTCCTTTTTTGCTGCTGCTTTGGACGCATCTAAGAAGCATCCTGGAGCTTACTGCCTTCAGGCGTTTTTTCTTCTCTCTTGCTTACTTGCCTCCGTCTACTGCTCTTGGCGTCCTGTGAACTTACTTTACTTACTTAAAGGACAATAGATTTTTATACCTTTATGGTTTCTGCAATTTTATATAGCTTTTCCCCTCATAGGGACCCCCTCCCCTTGTCCCTTTATATCCTCTAAGGACCCCTTCAAGAAGTGCCATACCTGCATCAATAAACTTCCTCTATCAAATGGCCATTCCCTCTGCCTTTTATGCCTTAGGAAGCAACACAAAACCAATCCTGCCATCGCTGCTGCGGTTTCACTAAAGCTGCTCTTCGCCATCGTCTGGACTGGCTAAAGGTTCACCTTTTGGGAAACATCTCTTTGAACTTACTCCTCTATGGATGCACCTCAAGTTTTGGCCCTTCAGCCTAGTCCTTCTGTCTCCACCACCCAACTATCAGCCTCTAAATATTTGGTTTCAAAACCCTCAAAACTGAAGAATTTGGCTCTGAAGGCCTCTATCTCAAAATCTAAGTCCACTTCAAAGAAGAGATAGAAGCCCACTCTGGAGGCTGGTTCTTCACCCAAAAAGCATGTCAGGGATCAGAATCAGCGACTTATGCAACCCAACCCACCTGAGGTTGTTTCGGAGACAATTTATCTGCCATCTGACAGTGAGATCTTTGAACTCAGGGACCACTCACCTTCTCCTGCCTTCAGTCTGAAACTGATGATGTCTCCTGCCTTCAGTCCGAAACCCATGATGTCTCAGTGGGTCAAGCTCAAGCTCACCCCTCTCTGGGCTTCTCTGCTTCACCATCAGCATCTCCTCAACATACCATTCTTCTGCAGCCTCCACCTACCAGATTGCTGTCAGAGGCTCAAACTCCTCCTTGGGTCCTGAGACTAGCTGACTGGACTTCATCACCCAGCCTGCCATCCTTCGGACTTCCACCAAGACCAGGACTGGTTTGAACATGAAGTTGTCAATACCTATTATCATCCTCACTACCCTAGCGAGCACACTGGTTTCTACCAAAGGATGCCTTGTGCCTCTCCCAGATGGTGTTGCACCTCTGTTTCACAGTCAGTTGCCCAGCCCCAACCCCAGAATGTTTCCCAAGGCAACTACTATCGTAAGTGTCCTGTTCATTCAGATGCTGCGTATTGACACTGGTACCCACCTGCATCTGGGTAGGTAATGCCTCTCTCCTATGAGCTCAAACCCGCACTTCCTAGGCCTGTGACCCCTCCATTGGCCCCTTTGCCAAAGTATTGAGAATTTTATAGGCCTGAACAGGTCCAGACTGTAATATTAATGAACTGCCATGATGATCACCTGTGCAAATGCTGAGTCACAGTGACTATGAAGAAGATGATGCAACTTCTGTGGATGATGCAACACCCATGTAAAGGAAGATGATACAACACATGAAGTGATTGGACAGAAGCATCAGTTCAACTGTATACAGTGGTGCCTCGCATAACGATGTTAATTGGTTCCGAAAAAAAACGTTATGTGAAAACATCGTTATGTGAAGCACCATTTCCCATAGGAATGCATTGAAAACCGGTTAATCTGTTCCAATTGGAATGGATTATCCAGTTTTCTCCCTCCCCCCGCAGCTTGGATCTGACCCACGGCAGCTATCTCAGCCATGGCTGGACTCCCTAGAGTCCGGCCATGGCTGGGGTAGCCGCCGCGGCTCGGATTCAAGCTGCGGGGGGAGGGTGGTGGGATTGGGATGCCTTTCAGGCATCCCGGGCTTGGATCCCACCAACCGCCAGTTACCCTTTAAGCGGCGGGGACAGGGTGGGGGGGGATCGGGAAGCTTGAAGCCTACCCACGCCGCTTACCCAGGCCGTTCCAGAAGTCCGAGAACGGCCTGGGTAAGCGGTGCGGGTAGGCGTCAAGCTTCCCGATCCCCCCCACCCTGTCCCCGCCGCTTAAAGCCTCCTTGTGCTGCCTAGCCCGGCTGTTCTCGGACACCTAGGTGTCCGAGAACGGCCTGGGTAGGCGGCACGGGGAGGCTACCGGCATCGGAGACAGGGTGGGGGGTGGATCGGGAAGCTTGAAGCCTCCCCGCGCCGCTTTCCCCCGCCGTTCTCGGACTTCCAGGCATCCGAGAACGGCCGGGGTAGGCGGCGCGGGGAGGCTACCGGCATCGGGGACAGGGTGGGGGTGGAACGGGAAGGCTTGAAGCCTACCCGCGCCGCTTACCCAGGCCGTTCTCGGACTTCTGGAAGTCCGAGAACGGCCGGGGTAGGTGGCGCAGGGACAGGGTAGGGGGGTGTCCGCAAGGCTTCCAGGCAAAGGCCTGGAAGCCTTCAACACCCCCGTACCCTTTCCCCGCTGCCGCTGAGAGCCTTCTGAGCTCTCAAAGGGCTTTCTCCAATATCGGAGGGGGCCCTTTGAGAGCTTGGAAGGGAATTGTCGGCAGGGGACGGTGGCTTCAGGGTCCTTCCGAGGCCGCAGCCCGCTGCCAACATTTTCCCCCAGCTGAGCAGCGGGGCTTCAAAGCTCCCGCCGCTCAGCTGGGGGAAAATGGTGCCTGTGGGAAAAAATCGCAAAGCTGACACCCTGCAAGGCTTCCTATTAAATGGCACTACTATGAACCCGACACTGCCACTGCCCTGGAGCCTAAACAGCCTTGACACCACCATTTTCATTGGATGCTGCCCCCCCAGTTGCGATGCTCCTCTTTGACACCAGAACCCAGCTCCAAGCTTAAGTGTTTGTGCCACTCATACATCAAGATTGCCCAAACCCCATTCCTTGGTTCCACCTGACACTCAGATGGCCATTCAACCCTCTCACTCCATGGAGCTAGGCCAGCAAGATCAGAGTCAGCCCTTTGAATCTGGAGATTCACCTGATTCCAATGTGGTATCTGTGTCCTCAGAAGACATCCCTTGGGTACTAATAATCACTCTGAAATCAAAAATAGTGGACAACTACCTTTCTTTTCCCTCTCTGGACCTTCAATCTTATTCAGACCCCACACTCTGCCTTGCTAAATTGCAAAAACACCAAGCCCAGAAATCACCTCCAGAACACTTGGACCCACGCTATGACCAGATCGACAAGGACTCTACCACACCAGCCCAACTGGAGATGATGCCCTGCCCTGTTAATGTTGCTAAGGGCCTCTGGGACAAGCTCTCTACAGTTTGCCCCACCTCTAGATGGGTGGAAAGCTTTTACAGTGGGGTCTTGACTTGAGAACTTAATCCGTATTGAAAGGCGGTTCTCAAGTCAAAAAGTCTGTAAGTCAAGTCTCCATTGACCTACAGTGCATTGAAAACCGATTAATCCTGTAACAGGCCGTTTTTGTTCCATTTTGGTTTTTTTCTGGTCTGTCAGTCAAATCTCAGTCTGCAAGTCAAACCTAAATTTTGCGGCCAGAGAAGTCTGTAACTCAAAAAGTCTGTAAGTCAAGCCGTCTGTAAGTCAAGGGTCCACTGTACAAGATTTTTGGCACAGATGTAAATTTCTGGCCAAGCACCTATCCCTGAACTCAGTTGTGGCGGATACTGCTCAAGGCCACCAGCCCTCTGCTCTGAACAACAGGGAAGCGTGGAAAACCGATGCCACGGGCTGGAAAATTTACTCTACCACCTCCCTAACCTTGAGAATAGCCAATTACCAGGGAGTGATGGGAGCATATAGTAGACATCTGGGCAGCAAGCTTCAGCACCTGCTGGACAAACTGCCTGACAACTGTCGTCTTCACACCATCAAACTGCATCACGAGTCCTGGCAACTGTTGCACAACAAATGAGAACAGCTTGCCATGCCACAGAGTGTGCAGCTCATCAAGTTTCAACAGCTGTCTCCCTCCATCACCATGCGAGGTTTCACTTTGCTGGTCTTCCTGACAACATGAGGGCCCACATTGAGAACCTCCCATTTGAGGGCGAGTTCGAAAGCATGTAAAAATGTGAATAGATAAATAGGTACCACCTCAAGGGGAAGGTAATGGCATTCCATGTCTAGTCATGCTGGCCACGTGACCATGGAAACTGTCTTTGGACAAACGCTGGCTTTATGACTTGGAAACAGGGATGAGCACCGCCCCCTAGAGTTGGACACGACTGGACTAAATGTCAAGGGAAACCTTTACCTTTAAGGGGTTGGTGAGGCCACCGTGGGCCTATAGGATGGGTTCATAGATGCAGGGGTACCCCGTGACCAGAGCGGAGCCTCAGGATTGGCCCCAAAGTGACGTGTCACCCCCACGGCCCTGAAGACCAATGGGGAGAGGTTGGAGAGGGTTTACTAGAAAAGGGGTGTCCGTAGGGAATGCCTTGGGCTGAAACTCCACAGCGGTTGCTGAAATGCTACAGCGGTGATTTTGGGGGCCTTCTGTACATGCTTGCCGTTCTTTGCAGAGATTGGTGCAGTTTGGAGAAGATGGAGGACAAGGAAAATCAGCTCCCCGGGACAAGCCAAAAGGCCCCAATGAAAGCCAAAAGGTGTTTGCGCCCCCAAGGTTACTGCTATGGGGCTGTGGGTTTTTCCAAGCCCCTGTGCCCCTCAGGACCCCCTACAAGGCTCAGGGGAAGGCTGCCTGAAGAACCAGAAAATCTAAGAAGAAAATGCAGGTCTGCAGAAGACATATTCATATTTACCACAAAGCCAAAGCTGAAAAGCACAAGAAAGCCGGCCTGCACCCTGATGTGGGGTGATGATGAAGATGATGAGCTTGAGTGCAATTGTGGATAATGGTCAAAAAGAGATTTACAGAAGCCAACCGGTGATGCTCTGAAATCGGCAGAGAACATGGATGGCTGTGTGCTAGCAAAACCGGGGTTTACCAGGGATGCTGATGGTCTTGAAGATCTGACCATGGAAGGGGTTTCACATGATGGCTTTGAGAGTGATGCAGAGGACCAAGTCAGACATATAAGAGCAATTTTCTAAAAGGCATAGTTATGGGGTATGTTGGGGGGGTGGTACCTAGCCTTCATCAAAATCGCTTTTAACAGGTGTGCCACCCCTGCGAGGAGGAGGGCCCTGGGTTGATTTTTGACCCTTTGTTCCACCTCGCAGGGGCGGTGCACCTGTCAAAAGCAATTTTGATGAAGGCTAGGTATTCTTACTACTTATAGCTACCTCTGATCTGTGCTTACTAACACACAAAATGATGTCTTGTGGGGTCTTCTAAATAATTGCAGAGATGCACTTTCCTTCATTTTGCAGAATGATTGTAGGTATCCTTCAGTATCGAGAGACTATGGTAACATGTTCTGAAGAGAGGTCTTGGAACAGCGTCTAGTGTGGCTGAAAAGGCCAATTTGAGAGTGACAATCCCTTCCACACTGAAGACAAATACAGTGGTGCCTCGCAAGATGAACGCTTCATGGGATGAAAAACCCGCAAGAAGAATGGTTTTTGCGATCGCTGTGGTGCCTTGCAAGATTGCTTCTTCTGTGGCCATGCTTCGCAAAATGATTTTCCCCCCAAGACCAATGCCTCGCAAGACGAAAATAATTCATTCTTCTTGCGAGGTTCTCATAGGAATGCATTGCAGTGCATTCCTATGGGAAACTGCTTTTTGCAAGACGGAAATTTCGCAAGACAGTGCTACTTGCAGAGCAAATTACTTTCGTCTTGCGAGGCACCACTGTACAATCTGTCCTCTGTCCAGCTCCTTGATTTTGCTGGTTTTAGGACTGCCTCTTTGATTACACTGAGTAGAAACTGGTATGAAGTAATGCTCAGAATCCTCTAGAGGAATACCACATGAAAAATGGAAATTGTGCAAGTGGTTTTTCACAATTTTCTGGCTGTTTGTTGTATATCCAGGAATGCAAACAAGCATGCAACCAAATATGTCACCCAAATTTGTCTGAGTGTTTGTCAGGCAGCTGGAATGATCACATACACAGTTACAGTATATGGTTTTGGGTTTATGTTGTAGAAACCCAAGAGGATTCTGCCCATCTTTTCCTTGCTATGTTTAAATGATCACTATGTTCATCATGTTACTGTTATTTTCAAGTTTTAAAAGGTTATAATTTCACTTTATTGTATCCTAGTAAGATGTTCTCTGTTGTACTGGGTCTGTTTCTGGGTGTTTGCATTTTAATTTACCCCCCTGAACTTTTCCAGGAGTTTTTCTGGACGTTCCCATTACTTATCATAGACTTAAGCCATAGGAGGTCATATTTTGTGCACGCAGTGCTACAAAGAAAAATGGGACAATATAAGCTACAAGAAAAACCACAAAACTGATACTGGTTTCTTGCACTGTTTTAGTAACCTATGGGGAATAAATCTTGTTTTTTTTTCTTAAAAAGAGATCCCTCCAGACACAATTGATTTACCTCTCTATCTGTGCATTTACCTATCTGAACTAACAGCAACATTTAAAGATGCTTATCATTTGTAAATGATCCTCATAAAGCAATCCTATAGTAAAAAGTGAAGGATTAGTGCTACAGTAGCTCCTCCAGCATCTTTAACTGGTGAATACAAGAGGACATCATGATCTTATAAAATGCTACATCAGTATTGCTGACTGTAAACAATTAAGATGCTACAGAGCAAATGCAGTGTTCTTACATAATTACATATGATATTGCAATTATCAAGCTTTGTCCTAGTTCATACTTGGGGCACTCAGGTTCTGGGACCTGGGAAGAGGGAAGCTTGTTTGTCCAAACACTCCAGAAAAAGTACACTATGTGCTCAGAGGCAGGAATTCAATAACAAAGAAGTAGCTGAGGGTCAGGAGGGCCAGAAACAGGTTGTAGCCACACCCACCCAAAAACCTCAACGATCAAACAACCATACAACTAAACAAAGGCGAGGATATAATTTTAGGTTAGCAGTAATAGGCCAGGAGATTCAAAAGTAGGTGGATAATCAGAGCCAGCCAGGAGTTAGTATCCAAAGCCACAGGTGGGAACCAGGAGCATGCCCTCATACAGAAGTGGCTCAGACTGAAGACCAAAACAGATGACAGGTAGTTTTGAAATTAGAAGGCAGGTAACATAAAGGGTAATATATGTGATTTCCCCTCCTTAAAAATGTAACTGTGGATAGCTTGCTTTTGTGTGGAAGAAACAATGTGCTTTCTTTCACGGGCAAACATGGCAGCTGGGGACAATATGCCTTGGGGAAGGAAAATGTTGCATTGCTTCCTAATCCTTCTACTTAGGAAACCGCCCATGATGTGTATTTTGGTTCTAAGAAGTAAGCTCTGAGATTAGGGTTTTATTGGACTTGGTGGACAAGGAAAGGCCCATCAGGCCCTGCCTCTTTCACGTCCGCTGAAAGTGTGCAGCCAAGATGATACAGAAGCCTAAATGGCATCCTGGAAAGACTGAACTCAATCTGCCAAGTTTATAGGAAGTCCAGAACACTAGTGATGCAGAAGGCATGGTCAGTTCATGGTCAGGGCAGAGATGGCACACCCTACCACTGTCCAAAAACTGCCCCTGCCGGGTGGTAAAGAGTGTTGCAGAGAGGAGGTCTAGCTGATATGATCTGGGAACCAGAATTCAGTGATTTACTGCAGCATCTTTGTAATACTGTTATGTTATGTGCTGTCACATCAGAACTGACATACAGCAACTCTAATAGGGCTATGAAGGTAAATAAGACATTCAAGGTGTGATTTTACCAGTTCCACCCAGGCCCCAAAGAGTTTCCATGGCTGAGTAGGGATTTGAACCCAGGCATTCTGAGTCCTAGTTCATCACTCTGTCCACTACACCACTCAGATTATCTTCTGTAATGCTAGCTCAGTGTAAACACTGTATACAGTATATACAGAGTATTACAGACATAATAGTAGTCTCCAGTGCTTCTGCTCCAGAGACAACTGACAATGTAAATGAACTTCCAACAGTTTGCAAAATGGAGTGTGTAGGCAGATTAGACTTCTCCTGTGAATCATACTGAGATGTATTCTCCCTTTCTCTAGTGTACTATCTATATGGAACAAAGATAAGTATCAATTAAAGGTGAATCTTGAATTACTTGTTATTCTTGCTAAAAAGGGGATTGTTGTCATCTGTTTCTATTTGTGCTTTAATTTTGCATTAGGTGTGCAATTCACCCATCCTCCAGTCTTTGTCCTAGAGGTTTGCTGTTGCTACCATCTTCCCTGTACTTTGAGAGTCCATATCGACTGCTTTAGAGACCTGTTCTTTTTGCCTCCATACACTTGTCTATGCAAGACTTGCTTGCTTTATATTGTCTGTACAACGCTCTACAGGATGTTGCCTTTGACCCTCTATGGTAATATCTGATAATTGTTAATGGATAAGAGAAAGTGAGGGAGAAGCATTTTTAATGCCAGTCAACATCATGGGAAACTATCATTACAAGCATGCTTGAAAAAGGATTTGTTTCAGGCCTCCTGTTGTACTCAATTTAGCAGCAGTACCTCAAGTGAATAAAACCATGACTAGACATTTACAGAGTTCATGTCCTGAAAACTGACATTGCTTAGGTCCTAACATACATTTACTTTAATAATGCTTTGAGTCCAATCTGGAACACCTGCATTGTATTAAACACAGTGCAATCATGCTGTTTAATAGCATTAGCTTTACTGCTGGGAAATACATATATTGTCATGCAATGGTGGAAAGTGCTGTGTTGAAGTGTGTGTGGTGGTGGTGGTGGGCTGCTAATAGGTAGGGACAGAATAGATCAAAATAAATTATTCTTTTGCTTGTTCTCCTGGCCTGCTGACATGCCAAGACAAAGCAGACAGCAATGGCTTTGCTCACTTTGTAATTTTGTGAACAATAGGAATTTGTTGGTGGTGTTTCCACTTTTGTATCCTTATGAAAGTATTTAAAATGTGGATTATCCTTCCATCCAGGAACTTAGCTTTGCTTCTCAAGGCACACAAAGTCACACTGATACTTCTGTTGTCTCCATGACAGTGACTTGCTCTAGATGAGGCACAATATCCCCTATTCAGCCCTGCCATATTTGTGGAAAAAGGAACCTCTGATCAACTGCCTGGAAAGCAAGAGGTGTTCAGTTTCTGCAAGGTTATTTTCAGCACAGGAACACCTACTTAGAACAGTGTATTAATCAATCTGTTGAGTTACATTCTACCTGTTGAGGATGGAGCCCCATGTGCCCTTGTCACTGAGTAGTGTTCTTTGCTTTATGTAACTGTGAAGTTGCATGCAAATTCAGCAGGACTTCTTTTGTACTGGAGTGGAATTTTTTCAGTAGGAGGACTCCTTGCAGAGCTTTCCTCCCCCCCCACATGTGGGATTCAGATTGCAAAATGAATAAGAAAATACTTGTTTAATCCATCATGATTACCTGTGAACCCTTGGCTGGGGGCTGGAAGGGCTTGCTCTGAAGTCTTTCATTAGGTAACATATAATTTGGGCTAAGTGACTGCCATAGTATTAAGTTACAGGCTCTACTAAGTATATAAAAGTTTAAATTCTTGTAATTCAGGCCAGATTCAAAACTTTGAGCCCTGTTGCTCCCATATGAATAGTCAAAGTCTCAGACAGAATCCACGTACTTGGTGTCAGAATTGCAAAGACCTCCGGAGTGAGTAATGGTGAAGAAGGCAAGCATAATGTTATTGTAAAAGTTGAATCAAAAGGTGAATTTGTTAAGCCGAGTTCAGTTAATGGAATTACTCAACTACATGGAATAGTTGATTTTTCTGCACTATCCATAAAAGGATGTTGCACAGTCTAAAGAAATTGGATTTACCCATGACAGCTTGCAAATTGTGTATTTTATTAGTGGTTCAATAAAGATATCACCTAACTTTTACATTTGTGTAATCCTGAGCCACACAGCCTTTTCCTAATTCTTTCTTGATTTGTTGAGCAATACTTATTCATAAAGAGTCTATATCTGGGAAAAGGAATCACAAACTGCTGTGTTGGGATTAACATTGCTACATTTTTTTCCAAAAATTCCTTTCTATTGAGGAGAATTCTGCCATACCCAAGGGAGAAATTTGTTGTCATGACAACTCCTCACAGTTTGTGGGTGGTTTGTGGCTATGGCCTGTAGAATTATATCTCAGTTATTATTATTATTTTTAATTTTGACAAACACCTGACCTGTGGGCAATGTTTTTAAAAAGGATATTTGAGCAGGACCTGCTTTATAAACGTGTTTTCACTAAGCCATGGGCTAATATAACCAGCCAGATCTCTTAACCTGTTGTGCATATGTATAGAAATTCTTCTCTAGACTAAGTAAGTACTTCCTCTTGAAAAAATTGTTGATCTTTTTATCTCTCTTTGTAACATATTGCTTATATTGACTCTTTCTCTCATTTCATGTGTGTGTGTGTGTGTGTGTGTGTGTGTGTGTGTGTAGGAGCATCCCAACACACTAAACAACACTCAGAACGTATTTACTAAGGAAATGATGTCTAGAATCCTATTGGTATTCATTTAAGTCTTACATAACTTGCCAAAGTGAGCTGGGGATTATTGACAATGTGCTAATTGGCAACGTGCCCTTATGATTTTGGGACAAAACCTACACTGGGAAAAAATGGGAGGGGGCTTTACAGACTCATGTGATTGTCCTTTGCCATTAACAAGATTGGTAAAGTTCTTTTCCTACCTCCCTTCTTCCTGCTTGTTTGCTTGCTTCCATTGCTTACTTTTACAAAAAGGACAAAAAAGAAGAACCAGGGAACTACACACCAGTCAGCCTGACATCAATCCCAGGCAGAATTCTGGAACAGATCTTAAAGTGGTCATTGTGCAAGCACCTAGAAAACAATGTAGTAATAACTAGAAGCCAACACAGATTTGTCAAGAACAAATCCTGCCAAACTAATTTGATCTCATTTTTTGATTACGTTACTTCCCTGATAGACAGAGGGAATGATGCTGTAGACGTAATTTATCTTGACTTCAGCAAAGCTTTTGACATAGTGCCCCACGATATCCTGATTAGCAAGCTGACTAGGTGTGGGCTGGATAGACAATTGGCTACAGAATCATACTCAGAGGGTGATGATTAATGAATCCTTCTCTGACTGGGAGGAAGTAACTGGTGGGGTACCCCAAGGCTCAGTCCTGGGCCCGGTGCTCTTCAATATTTTTATTAATGACCTGGATGAGGGAGTGTAGGGAATGCTTGTCAGATTTGCAGATGATACAAAATTGGGCGGAATAGCTAATACCCTAGAAGACAGAAACAAAATTCAAAATGTGCAATTACAAGATGGGGGATACCTGGCTCAGCACAACGATGAGCAAGAAGGATCTTGGAATTGTCGTAAATCACAAGCTAAATATGAGCCAACAGTGTGATGTGGCTACTAAAAAAGGGAAATGCTATTTTACTCTGCATTAATAGAATTATAGTTTCCACATCCCATGAGGTGCTAGTCCCCCTCTATTCAACACTGGTTAGTCCTCACCTTGAGTACTGTATCCAGTTCTGGACACCACACTTCAAGAAGGATGCTACCAAATTGGAACAAGTTCAAAAGAGGGTGACAAGGAGGATCAGGGGACTGGAAACCAAGCCTTATGAGGAAAGACTAAAAGAGTTGGTCATGTTTAGCCTTGAGAAAAGAAGACTGAGGGGTGATATGGTAGCATTTTTCAAATATTCGAAAGGCTGTCATACAGAGGAGGGGAAAGATCTGTTCTCGATCATACCTGAGTGCAGGGCACAATGGGCTCAAATTAAATGAAGTCAGATTTTAGTTGAATATCAGAAAAAAACTTCCTAACTGATAGAGCAGTATGAAGTGGAACCAATTACCTTGGGAGTTAGTGAGTGGTCCAACACTGTAGGCATTGAAAAAAATTTAGATAATCACCTGGCAGATATATTTTGATTGTATGCCTGCGTTGAGCAGGATGTTGGACTTCATGGCCTTGTAGGTCCCTTCCAACTTCACTTTTCTATGATTCTATGATTGTCTTCCATGTTGACAGCTTCCCCTCCCCTCCAAGCAGCAAAAAATATGGAGGGTCTCCCACATGTGATAGATTTCATTTTTATTTCCTTCCCTTCTGACTGTAACTACAAATGGTAATTGTAAGCAAAAATATCTTTTTCCCCTACTTTCAGTGCTTCTAGAGTGTACCTACAAAATGGTAATTGTAAGCAAAGATACTTTTTTTTCTACTTTCAATGCTTCTAGTTATTTTATAAGGCAAAGTGCTAGTTTGTGTACAAAATCCCTAGGGAGGATGTTGATGAGACTGAGCTGATCTCTTCATATTTCTGAGTTGTTGTTGTACTTCACACTTTGCTAACTAAAAGGAAGATCAAAAATTCTCCAATATATGCAAATACCAGTAGGATTCTGGCAGTTGTGTCAAGAAATATATATATGACTTTCTCTAGGCTCTAGTATAGCATACTTATTAAATCACCTTAATGACTGGCAGTTGTTAGATGCAGAACACAGTACACTCACTGGAAGAGGAGAAAATAGGCCATTCTTGAATGCAGCTAGCAGAAGAAACAGAAGTAGGCAGCTGTCAAGCTAGAAATTGCCTTTAGGGTTCCAAGGGTATGTTGTTGCTTTGAGGGAACTAATAATCTACCTGGGGTGTTTGCCTTCCCCTATTTTGTCAATGTATGTTTCTAAAGATACAGATACTAGAGTAAAAGCAAAAGTTTCCTCACGCAAACACATACACAAAAATGCCCAATTTCATAAAGGGCTCAACTCAAACTCCATGTGAAAGACTTGTGTGTTTTAAGCCCAAATCTGTTCCAGTCAGATACAATGTGAGAGATGGAACTGTCTGATTTTAAGAGTAAAAGGGATACATGACTGTGGAATGCAGAACTCTCCTCTTGACTGCTACTTACCTCACTGCAGCAAGACTTCCTTTCAGTGTTGGAACCTGACAGAAGGGGAAAATGAATTTCAGCCTATTCATAATTCTATAAGAAAGAAGATAAGTACTTTCATGTAAATAGATTACATGTAATGTGAAGGACAAGCCAGGCAGAAAACTTTAAAATAAAGATTAATGTCTATAGCTGATGATGTCATCAGCCTTTACATGCAGAGTTATTCAAAAGGATTTCAGTTATTAACTAAAATCCTACTGGGATTTTACATCAGTATAATGCATATGGTGTAATGTTTGGAAGTAAATTGTTTCAAGTTGCACAGTCAGTGTAGACATTCTTTGTTGCATGCTGAGTTGTGCGAATCATGTTAATTTCTTAGTTTCAGGCAGATCACCTCTAAATGTTATGCCATTTTGGCCATTGAATGCTCCAGGTACTTTGCAAAATTACAAAATACAACCATTCAAACTGTCACCATCAATAACCCTAGAACAAAACTGATAATATACATACATTATAATAATGAAAATATGACACATCACCATATTCTTGCTGGAATATTATAAATTTCTCTAGTTGTCTAAAGATCAATAATAAAGAAGGCAGCAAAACTTTGCTGGGAATCTTCCACAACCAAAGTACTGGTCTATAGCAGTTCTTGTCTGGAGCACCTAACTTGACCTCACTGGGAAATGGGACTTGTAACAGGTGTTGTATGATGACTGCAGGTTCTAGGCAGATTCAGAGGAGATGGTTTTACAGATACTTGTGTCCCAAGCTGCTGAACTAAGATCCTGCACCTTGAATTCAAAACATCCATTAACATGTATTATGAAGAAGCTGATGATCAGAGCCACAATCAGCTCCAGGTCTTGTTTTTGCTGACTGTACAGAGCTTCTCCATCTTTGGCTGCAGAGAACATAATCAATCTGATTTCAGTATTGGCCATCTGGTGATTTCCATGTGTAGAGTCGCCTCTTGTGTTGTTGGAAAAGAGTGTTTGTGATGACCAACTTGTTCTCTTAACAAAACTCTATTAGCCTTTGCCCTGCTTCCTTTTGAACTCCAAGGCCAAACTTTCCTGTTTTTCCTTTTATCTCTTGATTCCCTACTTTAGCATTCGAGTCCCCTATAATGAGAAGAACAGCTTTCTTTGGTATCAGTTCTAGAAGGTGTTGTAAGTCTTCATAGAACTGGTCAGTTTTAGCCTCTTCAGCATTGGTGGTTGGTGTATAAACTTGGATGACTGTGATGTTGAAAGGTCTGCCTTGCATTCATATTGTAATCATTCTGTCATTTTGAGGTTGTATCCCAGTACAACTTTTCCCACTCTTTTGTTGATTATGAGGGCTACTCCATTTCTTCTACAGGATTCTTGCCCACAATAGTAGATATCATAATAGTCTGAATTGGAATTGCCCATTCCTGTCCGTTTTAACAGTTTTGTTAGTATTTATCCATGCTCTTGTTGGGAGTATATCATTTTATTCTTTGTTTATTTATGCAATTTTATTCTGTCCTTTATGAATCTCAGGGTGAAGTACATGATGAATCTTCCATTTTATCTTTCTAATAACTCAGCTGAGATAGGTTAGTTCAGGTGATGTTAGGGGATTAAGGGGTAAGAATTTGCCTGAGTGATTTCCTAGGTGAGCAGAGATTTAAACACCGATTTCCTTGGCTAAGGCCCACAGTTTTTCACTACTTCATTATTTATTTATGCCATTTTATTCTGTCCTTTATGAATTTCAGGGTGAAGCACATAAGTACAATTCATTTTCTGAAATTTAAAACTAGTCCAACTGGCTTTTAAGCTACAAAGATCCAGTAAGTTATCAAGAAACTCAGCAAATGCTCAATACACATATGGTAGAAAGGGAAGAGGGAGACAAGGAAGGCATGTAATCATCATGGTCGGATGCTATGGAAGGAGCCCCAGGAGTTTAGGTACTGGCAGCAGATCTATTTGAATTTCCTCTCTGATGCTGATGGAAAGTTTAAATATGATTCCTAGTGACCCTAAGCAGAAGCCAAAGCATCATTTGTACCAATAAGCAAACCAGTGGGCAGTTCTGTCCATATAGTGAGAGAGATGTTGATTTCAGAAGGCTTCAGTGTTGGACTGAACCTTGTTATTCGAATGGTCAGCTTGTAGTACGAACATCACTTAATTTTAATTGTTTAGATAACTAATGAAACAAGGCTTTCAATCCAGAGATTTCTGGAAATATCTACTTTGCATCTCAATCATGTCATTTGGGTATATGCCTTGTATTTGCAGTTTAGACTAAGATGTAAATTAACCATGTTTTTAAAATGTTCCTCTGAAGCTTTTATACCCAAACTATCGAGGTGAAGCCAGCACAGTCACATTCAAGCTTGTCCTTCCCATTTCTTTTATACAGTTACATTGGCTGTTTTCAGTATATTACATGCTTGTGTTTCTCCCCCAAACCCACTAGCTCATTAGTGATATTTCTGGAAGTCTAGTTTCCACAGTAACAAGCAATTACCATTGTTCCATGTACTGTAAAAGTTACCACAAGTAACACAGAGAGCGATGCATTACCTTTCTATATTGGGATAAAATGCTTGTACACTCCGTGCTAATCAGTATGTGCCAGTTCTGACACACATTCTTCGCTCTGAGTACATTGCTCACCTCCATCGGCATCCCTCATATCATTAAGGTGCATTAATGCTACCTGTTTAAATGCCAATGACTTTGAATTTCAGTGGGAAAAGTTGATATTCCTCAAATAAATCAGAGATGTTAGCATTGACAACACCGGCTGGAGTTGATAGGAACAAAATCTAGAGGGCCACACATTCTGCAACCTTATGTAGACTCTGCTTTATATTATAAAATGAACTACTGCAGGAAGTTTACTCCCCATTTCCCATCTGCCAGAAAGAACAGTCAGCTTCAGCTGTTGGTTCCTGCAGGAGTAATAAAAGGAAGGGCACACATAGCTTCTGCTACTAACTAAAGGATCAAAGGCTGCTAGATTTGAGTCCCCCCCCCAATAGATTTATTTAATTGAAATCTGAGACCTACTTATTTCAAATGCATATATAAATAAAATAGATGGATGTTACCAGTAATTCTCTTCCTTAAAATTACCTTTCTTTTGGTTTTTTTTTTAAAAAATAATGCTTTATAACTGGTTTGTTTTTTGGAAGTTTGTTTAACACAATCAGCTATTTCTAACCTGTGTTTCCTAGTAGGGTAGTTGGCTGTTTTTGTAACTGCCTGAAAAGAAGAAACAAACAAGGGAATAATTTGCATGTGGCTTTATAAGATGTAAGTAGTGACATAGTAACTTCAATTTTTTTGGACCTCCAAACTTTTGGAAGTCATAGATGAGTTGTTGTTTGTTTTTGCTGTTATGTACTGTCAAGTTGCCTCTGCCCTATGATGACATTATGAATGAGTGACTTCCAAAATGTCCTTGTGACAAACCCAGACCTACTGGGATCTATCACACAGTTACTAAGCTGCCACCAACCATTCCCTATAATAAGTCACACAGACCAGGGATGGATTTTTAAACAACAAAAGAATAAGGTTTATTTTAAATACAAACAGGGTAAATAAAACAATCAGGTGAATAAAATAAAGTAACGTGGCTTATTCTCACACACACAAGCATACAGTTTGGTTCACCTAGAACCTTTAACTTAAAGCACAGACCCTGAACCCATCAGTTCTGGCTAACCAACAGACCCCTGAACCTTTCAGGCTGGTACTCTGACACACAGTAGTACCCTGTCAGACACCCAGACTCCCACAACAGCTTCTTCTTCCCCAGCTGCTGCTTCGTCCCAACCCAGTGTCTCACAGTCTGTCTCAGCATCTCCTCTTCACCACACAGGCATCACATATTTATACAGTACAGCCCCTCCTCCTGATGTCCCGCCTTCCACTCCCCATAGGATGGAACTTTCCCTCCAAACCCATGACAGACAGGTAACATCAGTGCTGTTATGTAACACCTCCCCTCTTTAAAAGTTGTTTTGTAGGGGGAAAGCTAAGGTGCTTTTCACCAAAAAAACAACCTGTATAAAATACACAAAAACAGTTATACATACCATATTATACTTACTCATACTTACACTCCAAGTTAACCATAGCAAATATGCATTTAAACATTTTACCATATACAGTACATCAATTTACCTTTATTAATACAAACCAATTTAAAACCAGGTACATTTTAACTTTTTGTTTTCATTATATACATATAGTCCATGTTCTTTCGCCGTCTTCAGTCTTCAGGTCTTCTTGATAAGGCGTCAGCAACACAGTTCACTGACCCTCTGACCACCTTCACTTCAAAGTCATAGTCCTGTAAGTTCAAAGCCCACCTCATAAGTTTGCTATTGTGGGTTTTCATTGTCTTTAACCATTGCAATGGTGAATGGTCAGTACACAGAATAAAATGTCTTCCCCAGATGTAAGGCTTGGCCTTCTGGATCGCGTAGACTATGGCCAAACACTCCTTCTCCACGGTTGCCAAATGTCTCTCACCTTTTTGGAGTTTCCTACTCAGGTAGGACACTGGATGCTGGTCACCATTCTCATCCTCCTGGCACAGAACTGCTCCTACCCCGCTGTTAGACGCGTCGGTGTAGATGATAAACTCCCGGTCGAAGTCTGGAGCACGCAGGACAGGATAGTTGATTAACGCCTCCTTCAACCTCTGGAACGCCGCCTCACAGTCGCTGGTCCACGGGATGCGGTCATCAGCCTTCTTCTTCGTCAGATCGGTCAGCGGAGCCGCAATCTCGCTAAACCTCGGGATGAACTTTCTGTAGTAGCCCACCAACCCAAGAAATGATTTGACTTTTCTCTTGGTGGTGGGTCTAGGCCAATCTCGAACAGCTTCTATTTTGGCCTCCAGGGGTTTTATCATTCCTCCCCCTACCATGTGACCCAAGTATTTTATTTCTGGGCTACCCAGCTGACACTTGCTGGCCTTTACTGTTAGCCCTGCTGCACTTAACCTCTGCAGCACTAACTCCAGGTGTATCAGGTGATCTTCCCAGGTATTACTGAAGATCCCTATGTCATCAATGTAGGCCACTGTAAAGTCACTGAGCCCTGCCAAGGTCTGGTCCATCAGCCTTTGGAATGTGGCTGGTGCATTTCTGAGACCAAAGCTCAGGACTCGAAATTCATAGAGACCAAAAGGGCTGCAAAAGGCAGTTTTTTCTTGATCCCTGGGATCAATTCTTAATTGCCAATATCCCTTTACCAGGTCCAATGATGAGATGAACCGACAACCCCCTATGGTTTCAATCAGGTTGTCTAGCCTGGGCATTGGGTAGGCATCAGGAGTGGTTACACGGTTTAATTTCCTGTAATCGACACAAAACCTAATGCTCCCATCAGGCTTGTCCACAAGGACTATCGGAGAGGACCAAGGACTAGAAGAGGGGACGATTATGTTCTCCCTCAGCATTTCGTCCAACTCCTTCCGCACCTTGTCCCTATAGGGTCCCGTTACTCGGTATGGGGATACTGCCTGCGGGGGTGCATCCCCTGTGTGGATCCGATGCATCACTCCCTTCACTATCCCCGGCTTGTTGGAAAACACCTGTTGATATTTTCTAAGCAGCATTTTTAGTTCTTGCTGCTGGTCTTGGGTGAGTGCAGGACTGATCTTTACCTCCTCTGGGTTGTATTTTACTTCCCCTCTACCCTCCCAGAAGGGTAATTCAGCTTCCTCACTCTCAGCTGCTTTTATCGCGAATAAAACCCTCTGTTCCCCTCTGTAGTAGGGTTTTAGGGCATTCACATGAACCACCCTCCTTGCTTGGTTCTCCTCCTGCTCTATTAGGTAGTTCAGGTCTGACATCTTGGAAATGACCCTATATGGTCCTGCCCATTTGAGCTGCAGTTTATTCTCTCTGCAGGGCCTAAGCCAAAGCACTTCCTCCCCTGGGTCAAAGTGCCTCTCTCTAGCTTTGTGGTCATACCATGTTTTCTGTCTGACCTTCTGAGCTTGCAGGTTTTCTGCTGCCAGCTCTAGATTTCTCCTTAGGTCATTCATCAAGGTGTCTATGTAAGTCACAACGTCTTGTGGGTCATCCTGGGTGATCTGCTCCCAATTTTGTTTGATCAAATCAAGGGGCCCTTTCACCCGTCTCCCAAATAGAAGTTCAAATGGACTAAACCCGGTACTGGCTTGTGGCACTGATCGATAAGCAAACAAAAGGGGTTGCAGCTTCTGGTCCCAATTGTTTGGATTCTCTGCCAAGTAAGCCCTAATCATGCGCATTAGAGTCCCATTGAACTTCTCAGTTAACCCATTACTTTCAGGATGATAGGCAGTGGTTTCCTTGTGCTTAATTCCACAGATCTGCCATAAGCGTTTCATGAGCTTTGATGTGAACGATGCTCCCAAATCTGTGATTATCTCTGAGGCAAATCCCATCCTGGACATATACCCCACCAAAGCATCGGCCACTGTGTTAGTTTCAATGTTAGTCAGGGGTATGGCTTCAGGATACCTTGTGGCATGGTCCACAATTGTTAGGATGAACCTGTTCCCCCTCTTTGTGGCCTTGGGCAAAGGTCCCACTATATCCACCCCTATGCATTTGAACGGAGTGTCAATCACAGGCAAAGGGCACAACTTTGCTTTGGTCCTGTCGCGGTTATTCCCCTGCCTTTGACACACATCACATTGTTTACAGAACTCCCTGATCTGCTTCCCTATGTCAGGCCAGTAGAAATTCTGTGTTATTCTCTGCTGTGTTTTGTTCACTCCTAAGTGTGCAGCAAACATGTCAGAGTGCCCCCTTTGTAAGATCATGGGGCGATACTTTTCAGGTACCACCAGCTGACTTCTGATCCCATCTCCCCCTTTTGAGATATTCCTCAGGGTTTCTCTATATAAAATCCCCTTTTTCTCCAGAAATCTCACTGGGGTTTCAGGTGTCAGCTGGGCGTCAGTCACCTGTTCAAAACACTTTTGGAGAGTGGCGTCTGCCTTCTGCTCCTGTCCAAATCTGCTGTCTGTGGTTAAGGTTTCCACCACAGCTTCTGAACTTCCCCCACCTGCTTCCGTCTCTGGCTCATCATTACCCCCCTGAACTGTCCCTGTGGTGGCTTGTGAGCGTGTAATCACTAGCACCCGTTTCACATGTTCAGCCAGGTCATTTCCCACGAGCACGGCTGCTGGCAGAGTCGATGAAATCGCTATCCGCCAATCTCCCCTCCAGCCTTGAAAGTTGACAGGTACCTCTGCTACTGGCAGAGAGATTATCTGCCCCTCAATCCCTGCCACCTTCATGCTCTCATTTGGGATTATAAACTCCCTAGGGATGATATCTGGATGGCATAGGGTTACTTGGGAACAAGTGTCCCGCAGCCCCCTATACTGACGGTCAAGTATTCCTACGTCCACCCCTGCTGTCTCAAACAACTGAGAATCTGTTTTTATCAGCAAGCAGCGCTTTACCTCCAGAAGAGGACCATTTTCCTCAGCCTGATCAGCAGAGGCAGCTGTCCCAGACTGAGTAGCCATGGCAACAGGCTCCCTCTGTGACACTGAGCCTTGCTCTTTCTGGACACAGAACACAGCTTTTGGCTTGGTCCCACTAGAATTCTGAGGCACCATTCCTTTTAGCTGCTTTAATTTTTCACACTCTGAGATTAGATGACCCTTTCCCTGACAGAAATAACATTTTCTAGTGTATTTGGATTCTCTCTCCTCTTGTTTCGGTTTTCCCTCCAAATTCTGAGGGCTTGGTTTCATGCCTGAGGGCTTCCCTTCACCATGGGCCCCTCCCCCTTGCTGGCTTTTCCCTGGTCCCTGAGAGTACTTGCTGTAGGTTTCTTTGGGTTTACCTACAGATTTCCCCTCACCCAAGGGCTTTCTTATTTGGGAGATAAAATCCGCGATTTCTGCGGCTGCTGCCACAGATTTCGGTTTCCTTTCCCTCACCTGGAATTTCAATTCCCCCTGCAGGACTGAATAGAACTGTTCCAGGGCTATCAAGTCTTTAAGCTGCTCATAGGTCTCTATTCCCTCCTGCGATAGCCATTTCTCAAGCAGCCTCACCAATTGGGCCCCCACTTGGGTAAAAGTCTGTTCTGGTTTCTTGGTGAGGGACCTGAATCTTTGTCTCAGCTGCTCTGCATTTATCCCATGTCTGGCAAACACCAGTTTTTTAAACTCTGCAAAATCTTTCATCAATTCCTCAGGCATCTCGGCATAAACCTCAGCCAGGCTACCACTGATTAAAGACCGCATGATGGTCATCTTCTCAGTTTCCCTTACTGAGAAGTCCACAAACGCTCTTTCCACTAAGGAAAAGAACACCTCAGGACAATCTCCCTTGTGGTACACAGGGAATTTCTTCAGGTCAGCCTTAGACAATTGGCCTCCCTCAGAATCCCTATTATTATTATTGTTCTGGTGCATCAGTTCCAGTTTTCTTAATTCAAACGCCATTTTCTCTCTCTCCAATGCCAATTCAAATTGTCTCTGTTTCTCCCTTTCCTCTCTTCTTTCTCTCTCTAATCTTTCCTCCATTTCCCTCACCCTCAGTTCATGCTGTTGGGCTAGGAGTATTTTTCTGAGTTCTGGGTCCTGCTCTCCTGTGCTGTCACCTTGCACTGAGCCAAATTCATCCTCAGAACCTTGGTCAATCTGGGGGTCTTTCACCTCACTCATGTCTGCTACTTGGCTTCGAGTCAAGGGCATACCCCCCCTCAGAACAGGCTGCTTTAAAAAGTCTAGCCTCAAAATAAAACGACCACTTTTTTCCTTTTACCTCAGAACCAGCTCTCCCTAGAGATTGCTGCTGTTCTTCAGCACTAAAGTTGCAACAGTATCGAGTCAGAGCCTACCCCCCTCTGCTGGGCCTCTCAGCTGGCAAGCTAGCTCGCTGTTGCTACGCAGTTTTTCCTCAGCTTTTCCCGCCAAAACTAGGCTGCCTCAGAGCACCTTAATCTAAGTCTCCCCAGTTGGCACGTTCTTCTACTAGCGCACCTCCCCGTGAGGTACACCTAGAAGATTACCTACGCGCCTCAGACTGTCCCTGACTAGACCCCCCTTGCTCTGGGCACACCTGCCAAGGCTTTGCTGGACCACTGGACAACTGGACCAGTCGTATCCCACACGCTGGACACCAATCAATGTGACAAACCCAGACCTACTGGGATCTATCACACAGTTACTAAGCTGCCACCAACCATTCCCTATAATAAGTCACACAGACCAGGGATGGATTTTTAAACAACAAAAGAATAAGGTTTATTTTAAATACAAACAGGGTAAATAAAACAATCAGGTGAATAAAATAAAGTAACGTGGCTTATTCTCACACACACAAGCATACAGTTTGGTTCACCTAGAACCTTTAACTTAAAGCACAGACCCTGAACCCATCAGTTCTGGCTAACCAACAGACCCCTGAACCTTTCAGGCTGGTACTCTGACACACAGTAGTACCCTGTCAGACACCCAGACTCCCACAACAGCTTCTTCTTCCCCAGCTGCTGCTTCGTCCCAACCCAGTGTCTCACAGTCTGTCTCAGCATCTCGTCTTCACCACACAGGCATCACATATTTATACAGTACAGCCCCTCCTCCTGATGTCCCGCCTTCCACTCCCCATAGGATGGAACTTTCCCTCCAAACCCATGACAGACAGGTAACATCAGTGCTGTTATGTAACAGTCCTGTCCTCAACAACCCTGCTCAGCTCAATGCTGTGGCTTCCTTTATAGAGTCAATCCATATCATATTTGCTTTTTCTCTTTTTCCTTGAGCTTTTCCCAGCATTATTATCTTTTTCCAGAGAATCTTGCTTTCTCGTGATATGTCCAAAATATATAAGCCTCAGTTTCATTATTTTTGCTGCCAGAGATAGTTCAGGCTCGATCTGTTCTAAGACTCACATGTTTGTCTTACTGGCAATCCAGGTTTTCCACAAAGGTCTCCTCCAGCACCATATTTCAAACAAGTCAATTTTTTTCACAGTCGTACATAATAATTGGGAATACAAATGTGTGGATGGTCTTGGTCTCCAGTGACACCTCCTTATACTTGATGGTTTTCTCTAATTCCTTCATTGCTGTCCTTCCAAATTTCAGTCTTCTGGCATACAGGTTAGTACTCTTTACAAGCAAAAGTGTGCTGCTTATACAGTGGTGCCTCGCTTGATGATGTTAATTCGTTCCAGCGAAATCGCTGTAGAGTGAAAACGTCGTAAAGCGAAATAAAAAAGCCCATTGAAATGCATTGAAAACCGTTGGTTTTCCAATGGGCTGAATACCTGCTTGTCCAGCGAAGATTCTCCATATGGCGGCCATTTTCAGATGCCTGTCTTACGAAAAATGCTTCCTAAAAACAGCGGGGAGCCATTTTGAGCAGCCAGTGGCCATTTTGAAAACCCGACGATCAGCTGTTTTGATCGTTGTAATGCGAAGAATCGGTACCCGAAGCAGGGAACCGATTGTCGGGAAGCGAAAAAACTCCATTAAAACATTGTTTTTGGGATTGCTATTGCTATCGCAAAAACATCGTCATGAAGCGGATTCATTGTTATATGGGGTAATCGTTAAGTGAGGCACGACTGTATACTGCCCCATAGCACTTAAAACAGCCTTCGGGTGATTTACAATTTAATTAGGCAGGCTATACACTGTACTCAGTTTACCAACCTCAAAAGGATGGAAGGCTGAATGTACCTTGAGCTGGCTATCTGGAATAGAACCTGAGTTGTGAGGAGAGTTTGGGTTGCAGTACAGCAATGTAACCACTCTGCCATGAGGCTCACAGAAGGCTTTTCCCAATTACTAGTGTACTGACCCTCCTGGGAGTCACTCAAACCAGGTAGTACAAGGGTAGTGTGACTGAATGGTGAGTGGATCCCCTTTGTGATGCCCAAAATATTTTTATGATATGAGGCTTAAATGTTCCAGTCAACTTGCATTTTTGGCCTATGTGTCTTCATGAGGGGACTGGTATTTTTTTTTTAAATCTAGCAAGCTGTTAAGGTGCAACTAAATATTATTGGTAGTTTAAAATAATTAATTGCTTAGTTTAGGGTACCTGTTTACAATTAATGGGTACCTCCATTTATCTAAGTTTCCAACTCTTAATAATAATTGGTATCCCTTATTTTAGAAAGCTGTTATCAGTGAAGAATTTCAGACAGGCATCCTCAGTCCCAGGAGCTGACCAATTAAGGGCCAAACATGATATGTTGCTTGCCATGCACTGATGCACTTCATTTTTTAAAAAGAGCCTGTTGCTTGGGACTGACATATCTAAGGAGTGTAAGAAGAAAGCGGAGGGCTTATGTCATCGTTCTGTTCTGAATCCCCTCTTTCCCAATGTCTGCTATGCCTGATAGCAAATAGGAAGAGCGTTGGGCTGGGGATCTTGGATGAGAAACTCTTGGAGCAAAGGCTTAAAGCCCCTCCCTCCTATGCCAGGATAACCATCTAGGCTGAAATCTAGAGAGCACAGCAAAGTTCCAACTGTCAGTTCGACCCAGAGCCATTCATTCTTGGAAGTCATCTGTGTCAAAAAAGAGAGTGCAATTTCTCCTCCAATTTGCCTCACATAGTGCGAACCATAAGAGTTCTGGCCGGTTACTAGTGACCTGGCATAAAATAAAATCTTCCTGCTTTTTTTAGACTGAAAGAAAAGGCTCCTTGGCCTAGTTCTGAAGCTTGAAGCATGTACCTTCCAACTAGTGTTCCGAATCAACGTACCTCCAGCCTTCTGTTTCTTGCAGCTATTCTGCTCCCTTTAGGCCGAATGTCTGGGTATGACCTTGACAGTACAATTTCTGCTGTCATTAGTCATATTTTACTATTGTATATTATAGGAAACTGTGCTCTTTTGACTTTTGCTCTTAAACGTAGTTGAACCTGAGAGTAAGAACATATACAGAAGCACCGAGATCATTTCAAAAGAGCGAAGTCAATGAAGGAGGTTCACGGCAGCTCAAATAATATAAACAGTGATAGTGTGAATTAGCTTTTATGAGTAGATTAGCTCTAGTATGAAAGTTGTGCATGCTATGTTTTGGCATTCCAAAGCAGTACATGGCACAACACAGAACTCTGGCACAGAGCAAATGGAGATCTGCAAAATTGCTCTGCAAGGATTTAAAAACATGCACACAAAGGTTACAAACAGCAGAGAAGGATACAAACAGCAGGTTACAAACAGCAGAGAAACCAATGGCACTTAAAGATTAACACATATAATTCAGCATAGGCTTTCATGGGTTGGACTTCACTTCATCCTATTGATGCATGGTGCAATACCTTAGGTATAGAATGTATCTCATGTGGCTTGAATAAATAAAATGTCTCGATTAAAGTTCACTTACGTGTTTTAGCTTGTAGGAAAATCTATATCACAATGAAAGTTTTTCTTTTTTGTTTAATGACCACAGAGTAATATAGCTAATCTTCTGGAAGTTTTTTTTAATCTTTAGACTAAGCACCTGTTATATTGGTATTTGGATCACTATTGGAACAATCTGATTTGTGTCATCCACATGCGTTTCTACTTAGATTAATCCACCCTGTCCCTTTATGAGCTGCCCTGCTCCTTTTTGGCACAGCACTAGGGATTTCTGTTTTTTAACATGATTCGGTGCATCTTAATTATCCTGTTGTGTAACCTATGCGGATGGCTAGTTGGCACCCCAATTGGAGCTGTGGGTGGTGTTAACTGAGGTGACAACTCTGTGATGTATTAGGTCAACTGTGACATTAAAAGGGAGGACAGAGGAAACCTCTCCTCTGTTTTCATCTTCTTTTTAATATTTTTCTAACTGCTTTAATGCAATTCTAATTAAATTATTAAAAAAAAAAAGAACCCAAAACAAATAAAAAACAAAACCCTGATTTATGAATGTGGGATATTGTGCTTTTGTACCATGATTCAAAAAGCCAAGAAATGGACCAGTATTTCTGTACAATACAGTGGACCCTCGACTTACAGATGGCTCGACTTACAGACTTTTTGAGTTACAGATTTCTCTGGCTGCAAAATTTAGATTTGACTTGCAGCCAGAGAATCGACTTACAGACCAGAAAAAACCCAAAATGGAATAAAAATAGAATAAAAACCACTGGTTATGGGATTAATCGGTTTTCAGTGCATTGTAGGTCAATGGAGATTCGACTTACAGACTTTTCGACTTGCAGCCACCATTCCAATACGGATTAATTCCTTAAGTAGAGGGTCCACTGTATTGTACCTGTGTTGCTAGCAGGTTGAAAAAGGATGACAAGCTTAACATAGCAAAGGCATTCTGAAAATTGACAACACCAATGGGAGTAGTCAAGATGGTCTGCAGCCTAGTTCCCACCTTGGAATGTTCTTTGACCACAACTCCCAGAAGCCTTTACCACCGGCTGTACTGGCCAGAGTTTCTGGGAGTTGTAGTCCAAGAACACCTGGGTTGGCCAAGGCTGGTTACCCCTGGTCTACAGGATGGTCTCTTCTGCTCACAGCCATTCACAAGGTGACACCACACAAGGGAAAATCACAGAAGTTGACTCCTTTTTTCATCAGTTAACCACTTCTCACCCAAATACAAAGCAATTGTCAGGTCTTTTTTTTTTCAGTAAATGTGAATGGTAGTGAATTACCCAGTGCTAGAGGATTCCAGAAGATGAGCATACGATCTGTACTATGATTACTGGGAGAAGGCAGAAGTGAAAATAGCTTGGATGTGGCTGTAGTCCCTCTGTGCCAAAACATTTTGAAGGGATGGCTTGGGTTTAATGAAATGGTGAAGCAAAAGTGTAAGTAGGTACAACACATACAACAGAGAAACATATACCCTTTACCCTCTCATTTGGAACTAATGTTGCCATGCCCACTCTACCAAATGCAGAAGTGGAAAGCTGTGTTCCAGTTTCCCGTCCCTTACTTTGAGTTAGGCAAGCTGAGAAAGAAAAGCTAAATTGGAGCAAAAGCTTTACGGACATGTTGTGTGCATGTTTTCCAAAAGATGTCCCTTTACTTCTTGAAATTAAAAAAAAAGGAGTTAGCAGAGAATGTAACTTTAAACCCACAGCAAAATCATCCATACTGTGTGAAACTAAGACAGGGACAAAATTCAACTCATTTGAAATGTAATTGGTACAGATACTAAAACAGCTAGAAAAATGGGTGCTCAGTCAAGGCAAGCCTAAATTCACACTCAAGCAAAAATGAGTAACCTGAGCCTATCCTACCATGCACATATAATGGAAATACAGAAGTGACCAGAATAGACTATCTTTCTGGGGAAAGTGGGGTGGACCAGTAGACAAAGAGGAAGATCTAATACAAGATGGCTTGATTCAATAAAGGAAACCACAGCTGTTGGTTTACAAGACCTGAGCAGAACTGAATGCAAAAAGACAATATTGGTAGGAAGGGGCAGGGGCATCAGGAAGAGAGAACAATCTAACATAAGATGCTGTTGGCTTGCAATATTTGAACAGAGCTGTTAATGATGAGATATTTTGGAAGTCAGTAACTCATAAAAGTGAGACAGGTGCGAGAAAAGGGGGAATTTACTTCCCTTCTGCCTCTCTAACTCTCACCCAATGTTCTCCCCTCACATGGCAGCTGTCTGTGGCTGCTGTTACTACTGTCTCCTTACTTGCAAGTAAATTTACTTGTTAGTAAACCAGGTAAAACTTACTTTCAGATCATCCCCAGCCGCAAAGCAAAAAAGCAGTATTTTCACAGCTTAAATGAGTCAGCTTCTGAATATTATTCTCTATTTTTAAAATATATATTTTCAATATTTTCATATGAAGGATTTAACAATTTGCAAGGTTAAAATGTTTTCTTTAACAGTCATTGAATAGGGTTCTGAGTGACAGGGTCAAACGTTCAGTCCATTTAGAATTTTGCCAATTTATAAGGAAGCCCATAAACTCATAGTTTACCTTGCTTTACGATCACTACTTTCAAAGTGTGAATTAGAGCCATGAATGACTGAATTCCTTCAGAATAAAAAAGCAGCAATATTTACAAATTTGATCTTATCAATGTATTTGATCTGTTTAAAATCCACTGGAATCAAGGTCACTTGGTTCTGCACAAGTATAGAACAGTGTTTCATAAAAAACAAAGCAAACACAACTTGAAAACCCTTTGCTCAAATGTCACAAAATTGTGACCTTGGCCTGTTGCTATTATGCTCTTTATTTGTGAGTAAACCAGGTAAACTGGATAAATTTATGTAACCCTTTAAAGTTCTGTGGGGCTATTTGCTTACTGTTTATGAATCTTGCAAACACAATTTCACAAAATGAATCTCTTATTTGCATTTATATAATAGACAACATAAGCAATTATAACAATCACAAAATGCTACAATTTGTGCATCCAAATCCTAGGCAACAGCTTGTTGAATTTGCAAAATTGAAGTGTCTTTTTGATTTTAAAGTCAGATAAAAATCCAAGCTATCTTCCCGAACTGATTGGGTATCAGTGAGAATCTTCAAAATCCTAAAATAAAACATAAATACAATTGTATGCAATTCATGAATTCACAATGTAGATTCGCCCCTTCAAAACAAGCATATAGGAATTTTACCTAAACCAAGTTGGCAAGGACTTTAACAGTTCAAGAGACACCAGCAGTTCTCACGTCTTCAGTTTTCTCACTCTTTCTGATTCAAAAATCTGTTATGCACAGCCCTGCTCTTTTTTTAGTCCCATCACTTTAGGCTGAACCAGTATTTCATAGAGGCTACAATTACTCACGAGTAAATCAAGTACACTTACATGTGACTAAACTGGCGACTTATGTGAACCATCTCACAAGATTACCGCCATCTCCAGTGTGAACAGAAGGGATCGTTCAAGGGAGAGATCAAATAGATTGTGCTGAAGAGAAGAACCTTTTAAGTGTGAACCAGGCAGCTCCAAATTCCCCTGTCAGGACAGGCCCTAAATTTTTTTCCCCAGAACTTTCTTTGGTAGTTCCAAAATCTCTTATGTCTTAGTGCTCTTCTCACACTTTGTTACTGAGTCAGTCTAGTCTGCGTTCTTCAAGTCAAGCGAAGCCAAACCATTTCCCCCGTCATAATGGTCATCTTCATTTCTTCAAGGCCTTGAGGGACAAAATGCCATTCTTTGGTTCCCCGCCATGGCTATCACAGCCAACCCCAGAGGTCAGTGCTTCTGAAGCCAAGTGCTGATGATAGGACAGCATTGGCAGTTTCCATTTTATCTGAATGGGCATTTTTTCCCCCAAATGTATTTTTGGCAAGCTTCTGTCAAAAAGGTTCCTTATGAAGCCATGAATCAGCTACCTTCCACAAGGAAACTAGTACCTCACCCAGCTATCATAGTTATGAGCAGACTGAAAATGTATGCAGGATAATTAGTTTCTGTATAAGGCCAAAAACACATTTGAACTATAAATTTAAGTTTAAAGTCTTTAATGGCTCCCAACAGCCCCTATTGGTGCCTGAGATTGCTTCAGTGGTTGTCATGGTTTATTGTTGTGAAAACTAGCAGCCACTAGGTGGAACCATTGGGCCACAATTTTACATCTATCCTGAAAGGCTAAATTTTGCAGCTGAGGAGCAGAGCATGTCCTTTCAGTTTTTGAGGTGTGTATGCATTAATGGCCACTTAACATAGACCTGTATAGAAACAGGAATCAAAGCAATAGGGGAATAGAAAAATAATCTGTGTACGTTTTTCATACATGACAAGTGTTCTTTGATAGTTTAAAAGTAATTTCAGATAGTGATTATGAGAAGGGGACTGATTTGGCTTTAGTAATTATTTGAAAAAACAAAAACCCTGTTACACTTGCAAAGAATAATAAAATGCTGCATCTTTACTTCCAGGCTTTTAGAAAAGATATTTCAGAAGGGTTTGGAGAGCTGAATGTCTTTCAAAACCATGGTTTATTATGAGAAAGCAATAGCACATCCTTAAAAGGACTTTTCTCAGCGCTTTGGAAGTTTCCAGTTTCAAAGCAGAGATGGACCAATCCATATTAGTGCTTTAGACAGAAAGTCAAAATGTCTTCCCCACCTGCCAAGCTTAGATTCTAGCAACTCCATATTAACTTCTTTTTAAGTGCACCCCAAATAAGCTGCCTCAAGTAGCCTAATCTCAGTTTGCCTGATAGTAAGGGTGGCAGCCTTGCTTCAAATCTGTTCACAAAAAATACTGAGTGGGTGAGAGAAGAATGTATCACAAAATGTCATGATTCCTGTGAGTGAATTGACGTGGGCTGGGGCTAATAGCTAGTACTAACATAATGAGATAATGTAGACTTTGTCAAAAGTATAGTTTGTTGAAGAGATTTAGATTTCTGACCCATGCCATCAAAAAGGCTGAAACAAGATATGAAATAGGTAAGTAGTAAAGGCAGTAGAATACAGTCCTTGCTAAACAGAGCATGGTGTATGCACTCTTTAAGTAGTGAAATGAGACCCTGAAAAGACTGTACTGGCAGATGTGACTCTGGAAGCTGGAGAAGTCACTGTTTTGAAATAAAAAGAAAAAAGGATTGACATTAGAAATACTGTAAGTGATGAAATAGAAATAAATTAAAACATGGACTGCTTTTCCAACGTTCTATCAGTACATGAGTAGCAGCAGAAGGTTGCAGAGGCAATACTTTTAGTCAGAATGATCATTTTTGTGAGCATAAGAGATGAAACTTTTTACAGATTTTAGTTGTATCTAATTTGTTCCTCTTAATAATTAAAAAAACACACCAACAACCCTGAAATCTAACAAGTGGAGTTCATTCAGGATTAATAATTTTAATCATTTTCCATTTATATACAGTATTCTGCTGTGTATAGTGTTGCTCTTCCCTCACCTTTATTTGCCCTTTTTTATTTTTCATACTATTCTGACTGATTTTTTAAAAATTCTGCAAACATTAAAATAAATTAAAACGGTTGCTTTCTATCCTTTCTCTAGTGATACAGATGTTTAAAGTAAAAAAAAAAACAATTTGTGCTAAAGTCATGGGTATACTAATAATATTTTGGGCATTCTATGCTATATCTGAAAGCTCAGCTCTGAGCAATATGACATGAATGACTTCCTGCAGTGGTGTAGCTGTGCCTATGGCTGAAATTGAAACTCTGTAGCCAAACCTATGCTTAGATACAAGCAACTGTGGTTGGAACTGTGAGCAGTTCATTATTTCTCAAAGTCTGTTTATTGTCATCAACTGCGTATCTAATGCTCCAAAGTCTAAAATTTCAAGAATGACTCCATAATATTAGAGTATGGAAAAGCACACAGATTTTGTGAGATGTGCATATTATATATGTATTTCAAACAACTATGGCTATTTAAAGCTGTTGTCCGGATCACTTAGTCAAAAGTTGAAGGTCCAAAATTATCTAAACCCTATTCAGTGTTTAAGCCTGAAAGCATACAGGGGTAAATGTGTGGTGAAAATGTGAACATACAGATAAGCCATGCATTGGCCACCTGAAAGTCTGGCAGACCTTTGCATGTTTACCATGAAGGTCAGTAGAGTTTTGTAAGTATGTTCAGTCAAACATGCTTATAATGTTTCCATGAAAATGAGCTCTGATAAGGTGGAAGGTCCAGATCACAAAAATGTTGTAAGTACAGTCAGCTGAATGGGCTTGCAGATGCCTTTGCAGACACTGGAGTGAACACGTAACAGTTTGCCTGATTCTCAGAAGGGGTGGAGAGATGGGAGGGATGCTTATGTGCATACCCTCTCCTTCACCAAGTACTTTCAAGAATGATTCCTAAAAAGGCTCACCATTGGCCGTTCAGGCTGCCTGTCTTGCTAACTGGGTGGAATTCCACTCGGGGCGGTGGTATCTGGTAGACCACTGATGATAGGAGTGAAGAAAAGATGTTAACAGTATTTGTACAATTGATCACTAGGGGGCAATATAGGTAGAGATGGCTAGCTACATTTTTCTACATTTTTCTCTTTCTCTTGTGTGCTCTATTGCCTCTTTATCTCACAGACTGATATTTTAGGCTATCATTGTAAGATAAACATTTCTGCATGGATAAAACAGCAAGTTCATCCAAGCATTTAACAATGGATAGTAATTATTTATCTTTCCAGCCTTCAAGAATAAAGCCTGAATCCAATTGGTAGTCCCAACTAGAGCAGACTCAGGAAATCAGTGGGATTTATATAATTGTTGACTCATCATTTTTCATGTAATTCAGGGAGTCTACTCAAAGTGGAACTCTGGTTGGACTGAGGCTGAAGTCTTCTTGCTATAGTAAGGGCATGAAGAGTCCTAATTGTGCTGATCTATCAGTAATATTCCAAGTCACAGGACTATAATTAAAAGATAGATAAAGATCTACAAATCTCAATGATTTTTCTACAACAAAATTAACACTCTGCAATACATCCAGCCAAAAATTAGTCACTGCTGGACATGCCCATCTTATATCATAAATATTACCTGTGTTACAATACCAACTTTTAGCTGAACTGGGCAATATCTTTTAAAAGAGACATTGTGGTGTTCATTTTACCTAAATATCCATTTTTGCTGGACCAGGTAAAGATTTAAATTTAAAGGAACTTTAGATACTGAGGATAGGGCAGTTTTTAATTGATTAATGTATATAAAACATCATGTAATGTTCATGGTTGGCCTGAGACCCTTTTCTATGTATTTCCCATTTCTTATTTTTCTTCCTGCCATTTTTTTGTATTTGCAAAAAACCACATTTTTAAAGTTACCTTATCTTTGAAGCATGTCAGTATGTTCAAACCAGAATTAAATGATAGCAGTTGAAATTATCATATTACCTTTAAGCAGAACACCATGGAGATTTTTAAAAGACTGTGTGCAGTAGATTCTCAAGAAAAGTGTTGTGAATCTTTTCAAGCTGTACAGAAAAATGTACCAAAGAGGAGCAACTGCATGCTTTTGTAACAGAAGAAACAATCACAACAAAAAACAAAAGACACTTCTGCTATAATATGCATGATTTTATTTTAGACTGCATTTCACGGAAAAACACACACACACACCTTAAGCCATAATCATTTTACTTAAAGTGTTTAAGATGCCACAAGATTACAAATGGCTAAAACCAGTAGTGAGTCACAACTAGAGTAGACCCACTGAATTAGTGGGGATTTGGTGAGTCAACTCCTTTGTAATTTCTCTTGATTCAATGGACCTGCTCTCGTTGCAACTAAGTGCTGGATTTCAGCCAATGATGAACTTTACTGAAGTCCTATGGTGGTTTCAGAAGTGGTCTGTTTTTGCCGCAACAAACTAATATGGCCACCCCTCTGATAACTTTTGCCATGATTTGGTACACATTCAAAAGATTATCTGAACTCTCTTTAGGAATTTAATTCCTATTATTATCCCATTAAAAACTAAACTATCCTAGATTACGGTAGGTGGGGCTCGTCAGCCATGGAAGGCAGCCCATCTAGGAGAAGGAAAACTCCGATTTCAAACCTCCACTGCCTTGTGGCTATATCCATTCATGGAAAAGGCTTCAGGAGTTAACCTCGAGGCAAAATCCGGAGCTGGAGTCCCGAAGGCAGCTCGTGTCGTTCTGCCAACTCCTGCGACATTGCTGGAACCAGTTGTATTGGCTCTTGCCTTTCCATTGGATCATTTCAGCAATGTGGAGAGGGGGGATCTGCTGCTTGGGTAACAGCCTATCCTCCATATTACCTTACCCGGGCTTCATGCTCTGGAGAGGACACTCCTCGATTCAGAGCTTGTTACCATAGTCTCTTGAGACTGAAGGATGCCTATGCCTAGATTACTCCTAACTTGTTCCTTTGGAATACATCTTTGTCATATCAGAACAGACAACACCCTGTTTATGAAGGAAAAACTCTAGTTATGGTCCAACTTGCCCTGGGTGCTTTAAGAGCCTCAAGGGTGTTACCGTAAAGTTTCCAGCTAATTTAGAAATTACCAGTTATACTGACACAGAAAGCAATGCAGGTCACAGAAGAATGTAAGCAAGCCAGTCAAGGGACAAAGAGTAAGCAGTACTCTTCCTTACATTTAAACTTCCAGTCTCTCTTTGTTTGGCTTAGTTCCTGAACTACCAGAATAGCATGGGAAGTAAATAAAGGGTGATGGGTTACATTCTGTTAAAATAATGTACAAATCAGGTGCAAAAGATAAACACTCAGTGTGTTATTATTTGTTGTGTACCATCAAGTTGAAATTGGCTTATAGCAACAGTAACAGGGTGACATAATTGGCAACAGCAGATTGCCATGGGTTAAAGACTTTCTTTCCTAATTTTTGGATGCTTGTGATTTCATTGCATTGTGTATGAGCTCTGTATACCCCAAAAGGAAGTCTTCAGTCAGCGGATTGTGATGCTGACTTGGTATGTACAGGTACACATCTACAAATTGCTATGCGGGCTCTTTTTTACTGGCAAAAAATTGAGCCAAAGTTTAAAACTTTGTTGTTACAAAACAGGATTTCAGCCATAGAATTGCAAATAATGGCAATCTGAATTAGTTATCTCTTAGTTAGTTGAGTCACATTTTGGGTTCTGGAGTATATGCAGTGTACCTTGGGAACAGTTGGAGAGAGAACATCTTTGCCTTCACTTAAATGGTATTAAGAAGGGGCCCCAGAAAATCAAGTGAGTGAACTCCTAGTTTCATGAGAATTTGAATTCAGTCAAAGCTGGATCTTTTATGGAGAATGACAGTCATCTTGTCCAAGTATATGATATCCTCCTTTTCTGACGTCCTTGTTCAGTAGGTCCACATTTTTAATTACCTTAAATGTGCATCTCTAAATTGCTGACCAAGCTGAAACCAAAAGCCTATTTCAACAGAGTCCTTAGGTTGTGATGGGGCTGTATTCAGGGACAAAGCAAAGCATGAATGTTTATTTAGACTGACTATAGAGAGTTAAATGAACCAGATATTCAATGAGACACTATTGACCAGTGCACCACTACACTATGTGTCATGCACAGAGTCTTCAGAAATGAACTTTCCCAAAGTACACACAAAATCCACAGGTCTAGTTCTGTGAAATTCTTAAATCAATTAAAGAAACAATTTAGTTTATTGTAAGACAATTTACAAGTCTACTTTGGGAGATGATTTTTTTGGGTCTAATTTCCAATACTAGTGATTGCTATATGTTCTGCAGAATATCAGTTTATTTATTTATTTATTTATTTATTTATTTATTTATTTATTTATTTATTTATTTATTTATTTATTTATTTATTTATTTATTTATTTATTTATTTATATATATCCCACCCATCTGGTCTGGTCGACCACTCTGGGCGGCTTCCAATAAGGTGTATACGATAAAACATAAGAATTTTACAAACAGTCCATAACACATACAATAATAAAACAAATAATAAATGAAAGAAAAAATAAAGAAAGAATTAAATATTGACAGGAGGGAAGGCCTGAACATACAACCATGTTTTTAGTTGACTCTTAAAAGTGCCCAGTGTAGGGGCCGCACGAATAACCAGAGGAAGGTTATTCCAGAGGTGAGGAGCCACCGCCAAGAAGGCCTGGTTTCATGTCCTTTCCTTCCGGGCCTCCCTCGGCGTTAGGCTCCTCAGCCTCACCTCCTGGATCGTGCGGGTGATCCGAGTAGATCTAGGTGGGAGCAGGCGTTCCGCCAAGTATCGGGGTCCTAAACCGTTTAGGGCCTTATATGTAAGCATTAGCACTTTGAAGTCAATGCGGAAACGGATGGGCAGCCAGTGCAGCATGGCCAGAGTAGGAGAGATATGTTGGTATTTTCTAACTCCAGTAAGGAGTCTGGCCGCCACATTCTGCACCACCTGAAGTTTCCGCATCAGCTTCAAGGGGAGCCCCATGTAGAGCGCGTTACAGTAGTCTAATCTAGAGATTACGAGCGCATGTACTAAGGTAGTGAGCGCCCCCATGTCTAGGTAAGGTCGCAGCTGGGCAATCCACCAAATGTGGAAAAAGGCGGTGCAGACTACCGACGCCACCTGCGTTTCCATGGTGAGTGTCGGGTCCAGGTGTACCCCTAGGCTGCGGACCCCACTCTTCGTGGCCAGGGCCACCCCCCCAAACATGAGGGAGTTTCCCAAGCCACCATCCACAGGGCCACCCACCCTCAGAACTTCTGTCTTGTCCGGGTTCAGCCTCAGCCCGTTCCCTTGCACCCATTGCAGTACGGCCTCCAGGCAGCGCTGGAGGGACAGGATGGCATCACCTGCAGTTGGTGAAAAGGAGATGTAGAGTTGGGTGTCATCAGCATATTGATGACACGATGCTCCACACCCCCTGATGACCCCACCCAGCGGCCTCATATAGATGTTAAACAGCTTTGGGGAAATAGTCGACCCCTGTGGAACCCCACATTTGAGACTCCACGGGGCCGAAATACTCTCCCCAAGCTGCACTCTGTGGGGGCGGCCCTCCAAGAAGGAATGGAACCAGACCAGAGCCAAGCCACCGATACCCAACTCAGAGAGCCTCCCCAGGGGGATACCGTGGTCAATGGTATCGAAGGCTGCCGAGATGTCAAGGAGGACCAATAAAGATATTTTACCCCTGTCAGCCTCCTTCAGCAAGTCATCGTACAGGGCGACCAATGCCGTCTCTGTACCGTGGCGCGGCCTGAAGCCCGACTGAAATGGATCCAGGGCATCTGTTTCATCCAGATGTGCCTGAAGCTGGTCAGCCACCACCCTCTCGACCACTTTGCTCATGAAAGAAGCATTGGCGACGGGCCTATAATTGCCAATTTCGTCCACCGCCAAATTAGATTTCTTTCTTATGGGCCTAATGAGTGTCTCCTTGAGGGCAGAGGGAAACCTGCCCTCAAGGAAAGACCCATTTATTATTGGAGTGGCCCATTCTGTTGTTACCGGCCTGGCTGCTTTGATTAGCCAGGCCGGGCAAGGGTCCAAGGAGGAGGTGGTGGCTCGACAGCGGTCAAGCACTCTGGCCACAGAATCAGGCGTGACAGGCTGAAAGGAGTCAAGGGTTACTGGTCAAGACGGAGCTCTGGACATCTCTGCTTGACTCACAGTGTTCAAAAAAGGAGAGAGGTCCCGTCAGATGGCCTCCACTTTAGATTTTAAAAAGGCCGCAAACTGGTCAGGTGAAAAATTAGGGGGAGGCCTATCATTCAGACCAGTTCCGGATAGGTCGCACACTATATGGAATAACTCCGCCTGCTGGTTGGACGCTTCACTTATCCGGTTAGTGAAGTAAGTTCGACAAGCAGCCTTTACCTTAGACAGGTAAAGGTTAGTTGCAACCCTGACAGCTATCCTATTATAATCCGTCGGGTTCTTCCTCCACCTATGCTCTAGCCTTCTCCTATGTCGCTTCAGCGCTCAAAGCTCCTGGTTAAACCAGGGCAGTGGTCGAGCTCTACGACGGAGAGGGCGTTTAGGCACGATCGTGTCTGTAGCCCTGGTTGCGAAGGTGGACCAGCTATCAACCAGAGTGCCGACAGGAGCGCTAGCCAGTTCCGTTGTAACCCCTCTCATGATGTCCTGGAATCCAACTGGATCCAGTAGTCTTCGAGGGCGGACCATAGAAATAGGTCCCTGCTCCCTGCGAGGGGGGAGAGCCACTGTGAGGTTACATTTTATTAGGTGGTGATCTGACCATGACAAGGGGACTGACATGAGGTCCGTCACCACCAGATCACTCTCGCTCCAACTGGAGGAAAAGACCAGGTCCAGTGTGTGACCACCCATGTGGGTGGGGCCATTGACATGTCGGGACATGTTCAAGGAAGCCATGGTTTCCAAGAACTCAAGAGCTGACCCAGATGCCTCTGCCCCCGCATGCACGTTGAAATCACCCAAGACCAAAAGCCTCGGGGTCCAGGTCCAGGTTTCAAAATAAGATTGGAGTGGAAACACCATGAGCTTTGTCAGGAACAAAAACATTTATCAGCGGGGAGTATCAGCAGAGCATACAATCTGAGACTAAGGAGCTTGACCAACAGTGATACAGACATAATACAAAATGCAAAATATGTGAAGCCAAAGTTACGAATTACAGATATTAAGAATGACAGTAAAGGAAACCTTTATTAATGCATCTGCATGAAGGAAGTGCCTTTCAACAATAATTTGAAGAAAGTATAGAAAAGGAGTCCTTTAAATAGGCAGTGAATACAATAAGGAAATAAGTGTCATGCATTGTCCCTTTGGACAAGAAAATTATCATACGTGCTTTTTAACAAGCAGAATGCAAGGCATGCATGATAAACAAATCTGATAACAAACTTTGTTACAAGTAAGACCACAACTATCTGAAATATTCTAATTCAGCACCCTCCACTCAAATTCTTCAGTCGTTTTACCTAGTCATGCTTATAGTTAAGCTGAATTTTTCCATCATTTACTTCTGATTCCTTCTGGTACAATGAAATGTGTGCTGACATCACATGTACACTAATTATCAGACTAAAAAGTACAGAAAATATAAAATGTAATTAGCACGTGCTATTCTGTCCCTGAGAACTGTTTTAATTCTATACTGCATATAATAGTGTTGGCCCTATGTATGTCTCTGAAAATATATCACTTGTTTCCACTAGTAGTAAACGCATTTTTGTGCCAAATGTGAAGAGGATTTTGTTTCTGTTTTCAGTTGTTAGCATAAAAGGTTATTGATCTGTGTAGCTGTTTAATAATTCAAACCTTCCATTCTTGAACTCTGAGCTTCTTAGGTTAAGATAACGAGGAACAGGTCAACAAGCTCTATTCATAATGGGTCATAAGAAAAGTTATATACTATGTGAAATAACATACACTTTAAACATTATGTTTGCAGGGTTGGGGCTATCTGTGGAAATTCTTCACAAAACCAGCTATATTCACACACCCAGAACCAGAAGAGATTAATCTTAATTTTCCATTACTGTGAAGAGATCAAATCTAGATTTCTGTAAGGGTTTCTTTAATCCCCGTCTCTTAAAATGTTTATGTCAGAACACTTTCCACATAGCCTTTTCTGTGTTGAGCAACATAGGGTTGGTTACTTTAAAAGCCTTTTCTAAACCAGGAAAACTCAGTATTTCCTCCCATTCTCATGTATGTTTGACCCAGTGTCAGAAATAAAATGAAGAAGAGAAGAGTGCATGACTTTAAAAAGAGAAAAAAATTCTTCACAAAAAGAAAAGAATTCATGTATTTCCCCCCAATATGAAACCTGTTACTGTTCCCTGAGTGGCTATCTATACAGTTAAACTAGTATGGTGAGTGACAGAGTTAATCAAACCTAATTTCTGTGTGGGATGTGATTGTAATAAATATGTTTGCTTCGACACCTACTCAGCTTGCTGTTTAAGCCACCTGTACTGCCTCACCTCAAAGTTACCAAAATACATTTGGTGGCAAGCTAGGAATGAAACAATTGGGTGACAGTTCAGTTCACTGTAATTTTGTTAGCAGAGTAATCTGCAGCTAATGTAACTTGTGAATGTAGCCCTTGAAAATAGAAATGGTTAGCAGACATACTTTGCTCTTTGGAAAGAAAGCACATCTACTTTTAGTCTAGAGAAATAAGAAGCTAATATTTATCATATAAATGCATTGAGATAGGAAAGATCTTTATTTGTATCAGTGCATTGCACGGATCAGCAAGTTTACAGCGAATCCTTCTGGAAGTGAAGGATTAGCCAGATACACGTGGTTGCCCAGGGGACACCTAAGTGTACTTGTAATGCTTTTCCACTCTTTGAGGAGGTTCTTTCTATGCTCTCCAGTAGGAAAGATAATAAGAATCATGGTTCTAGATAAATTTATTTATTGTTTATTTAAAATATTTTACCCCACCTTTATCCTTAGAAGAGGAGGACCAAGGCAGCATACAATATTGAAAGACAGCATACTATACATTGAGTATAGAAAGCTAAAAACACAAGTATAGGAATATTATAAAGGAACAAACAAATACCACTCTGAGAAGGCATGTGCTACCATGGCCAGGTCTCTCAAGGAATGGTTGCAGTTGGTGCACTACATTTAATTCTGCAAATGTACTCCAGAGAATTGTGACCAGAGGATTGGAAAAGATCAGTCTACATCCCAATCCCAAAGAAGGGCAGAGCCAAATAATGCTCCAACTACCATACAATTGCGCTCATCTCATACACTAGCAAGGTTATGCTCAAAATCCTCCAAGGCAGACTTCAGCAGTACATGGACCGAGAACTCCCACAAGTACAAGCTGGATTTTGAAGGGGCAGAGGAACTAGAGACCAAATTGCTTACATGGGCAGGACTATGGAGAAAGCCAGAGAGTTCCAGAAAAACATCTACTTCTGCTTCATTGACTACGCAGAAGCCTTTGACTGTGTGGATTACAGCAAACTATGGCAAGTTCTTAAAGAAATGGGAGTGCCTAACAACCTTATCTATCTCCTGAGAAATCTATACATGGGACAGGAAGCAACAGTTAGAACTGGATATGGAACAACTGATTGGGGAAAGGAGTACGACAAGGCTGTACAAAGCAAAAAAAAAAAAAGAAAAAAAAAGCAAAGTGTGCTGCTTATATACCACCCCGTAGTGCTTCAAGCACTCTCTGGGCAGTTTACAAGTTAATTATGCAGGCTGCACATTGCCCCCCTCCAGCAAGCTGGGTACTCATTTTACCAACCTCGGAAGGATAGAAGGTTGAGTCAAGCTTGAGCCGGCCACCTGGGATTGAACCCCTGCTTATTTAACTTATATGCAGAATACATCATGCGAAAGGTAGGACTGGAGGAATCCCAAACTGGAATTAAGATTGCCGGAATAAATATCAACAACCTCAGATATGCAGATGATACCACTCTCATGGCAGAAAGTGAGGAGGAATTAAAGAACCTCTTAATGAGGGTGAAAGGAGAACGCAAAAAATGGTCTGAAGCTCAACATCAAAAAAACTAAGATCATGACGACTGGTCCCATCACCTCCTGGCAAATAGAAGGGGAAGATATGGAGGCAGTGACAGATTTTACTTTCTTGGGCTCCATGATCACTGTAGATGGTGACAACAGCCACGAAATTAAAAGACACCTGCTTCTTGGGAGGAAAGTGATGACAAACCTTGACAGCATCTTAAAAAGCAAAGACATCACCTTGCTGACAAAGGTCCGCATAGTCAAAGTTATGTTTTTTCCAGTAGCAATATATGGAAGTGGGAGCTGGACCATAAAGAAAGCTGACCGCCGAAGGATTGATGCATTTGAATTGTGGTGCTGGAGGAGACTCTTGACAGTCCCCTGGACTGCAAGGATCTCCATTCTATCCATTCTAAAGGAAATCAACCCTGAGTGCTCACTGGAAGGAGAGATCCTGAAGCTGAGGCTCCAATATTTTGGCCATCTCATGAGAAGAGAAGACTCCCTGGAAAAGACCCTGTTATTAGGAAAGTGTGAAGGAAAGAGAAGGGGACGACAGAGGATGAGATGGTTGGACAGTTTCATCGAAGCTACCAACATGAATTTGACCAAACTTTGGGAGGCAGTGGAAGACAGGAGGGCCTGGTGTGCTCTGGTCCATGGGGTCACAAAGAGTCAGACACAACTCCAGGCCACTGCTGAAGCCTGGGCATCTAGGCTTAGAGATGAAAGCACCCTAAAAACAAAGAAATGCTAGGGAAACCTTGCGTTATGAAACATTTTCCAATTTTGCCTTCTAAAGTTTTTCACATGAGTTTAGATGCTGCTTTAGCAGTATACCATTTAGGTATTTTTAAGAACAAAAAAGCAATTTTAGAGCAGGGTGCTCCTGAAACAGAACAGAAAATGAGTCAATTTTGTTGGGTAGGCACATGTAGCCTACAAAACCTTTTGAAGTTCAAGTAATGTATTGAAAGAAACGAGAGCTTTGTGAATATTCCCAGTGATTTATATACCATGTGACTATATGTAAATATATTTTGCTATAAATGAAGTAGGAAATTGAAACAATTCAAATAACCTGTGTGATTAGTCCCTAAGTTACATCCAGTCACTTCTATCAGATTTTGTGATTATATGATCATACCCTTTTTCGGGACTTGCAAAAGGCTTTTATTTGATGCAGAAATTTAAGTTTAAGCATATAAGAAAGTGAAGTGGGAAGGGTGAAGTTAACTGATAACTACATTTCTTACATTTTTGAGAAATGGTTTCTTCTTATGGCCTGTCCAACTCAAACTCTCCACTCTCACCACTTGGAGGACTAGCAGCTCACTCATTGTGGTGGAAATGTCGCTCGTTAAGCAAAAGCGCACATTTTGTTCTGGATCAGAAGCATCTCAGCAATGGCTTTACCACTGATTCTTAATTTGCCTCTTAAAAAGTAAGATTGCGTGCATCTTTTTTAAAAGTCCAATTCTTTCATTTCAAGCTAAAAATAGGGTGACAGAGGGACCGTGGGATAAGCAGCTGGAGCGGAGCGAGTTGGTTGCCATAGTAACCAATGAGCCATTTAGCAGCACTTGCCTTGGTTGTATAGTTGCTAGGGTTATTTTCTTCTCTCAAGCTATGGGGGGAGAGGGGGAAAGAGGGGGCTGCAGAGCACCATACATGTCCAGTTTCCTATTATACAGCTCTCTAACCAAGAGCACCCCTTTCATGATGTTGGGTTCCTTGCTCTATGGGATATATATGCAAGCATCTATTTATGTATATAAACTATGTATGTAGACTTCCTTTTACATTTCTTCTATTTAAAAAGTTTATTGTTTAATCAGAGGAGGAGATGACATGCTTTTATGTGACTGTGAAGACAAACAGCAGCTTTTGAACTGAAAATGTGCGGCACAGGTTCTCAGTTACCAAAAATGCAGTTATGCATTCTTCTTCATTATCCCTTTTCATTGTGTTCTCCCCACATCAAGTAGGTCTGGTGTGAAGAATAATTTGCGGTGGTCACTTGCTGAGGCCCATGCTCCAAGTAGGGGTGTAATGCTGAACCCTGGAACTGTGTTGCTTAGGCGGTATTCTTCTTTGCTGTTTGTTGTACTTTCCTCCCTAGGGCCTGGAATGTCTTAGTCCTACCACCGAGACATTCTAACTTGGTCAGAAGTTAGAAGGAGCCGTTGGGTCTACACGGACAGCTTGGGCAGTTCTGGTCATCTGTGGCCATGACAAGTTAACCCTTGCAGTTACGTTGTCTTGTTTATTTAAAGTCAGATGCTTCCCTGTGTTTCCAGGATATTCCAACAGATAACAGATAACACTATACAGAATACATCTCTGTTCAGTGCAGTTTTCCATGTCCAGAATTATTGTTCTCTTTTTACCTTAAAGCATACTACGGGAGGAATAAGAAGAAGAAAAAGGGAACGAGGAGGAGCAATAGCAGTCAAAGCACAAGCAAATTTCCCTCTTTTCTCTTAACAGTCATAAAAACTGCCAAGAGGAAGAGTTGTAATGAGAGAAGAGGTGGTAAGAGAAGGTGAATTTCTTCAATGGCAATTTTTGTCTCAGAGTTGGCACAGTTCAGGGAGCACCCTACTTTACCTCACTATTTGAACATTGTGGCTGCCCATTCCCCTTTTGCTGTAGCCATATGGATTAAGAAATTCCTACCACATTCCATACAATGTTTTGGCTAGCCATCTTCTCTCAGCCTAATGTTTCCAGAAAGAAACATTTACCAAATTTTTGGAACACTCATGGCATTGGAATTATTTCTGAGAAATCCAACGAAAGAGAGGCCTGTTGGAAATTAGAGGTGTGATCTTCAATTTACTTCCCAGAACAGACCCACTGAAGGCAGTAACAAACAAATCAAGGGGTCAGGTGGTAGAAAGTAATTTCCTTGAGTGATGTCTGGGTGATTTCATGCTGATTTGGAAATACAGAGAATTAGTAAAAAGTGTGTCAGCAAAAAATACAGATGCAAGTTGTAGTATGCATGAGCTAGTGTCCTGTGTAAGTGCTTGATTTCATGTTATGGTTGTATAGTTTGGTTGCAAGAACTCGGCTGATTCGGTGTTTTCCCATAAATTCTGATGTATATTACCTTATGCAAGCATTGGACCAGTATAGGAACGAGGGTTATAGATTCACACAAATCCTTAGTCTAACTCTGAGACATTTATCTAGATAGTTTGACCTGTAAGAAATGCAGTGATCCACCTGTTTACCTCTTAATGCTGGTTGGACTATGACATCACTCAAGAAAAATCTTCAGTTGCTAAGAATCTGAAGAAGACTTCCATAAAATGACCTTCATTTTAAAATGTTCCCCATCCTGAGTGGCCCTGGTTGATTTTACCAGGCTGCAAGTTCTTCATCAGATTTAATACAAACTGCTTAAATCAAATGAATAATTCCAAAGCAAATAAAATATACTCTCTGGTAATGCTTTATGGCATCACTTTCGTAAGATAATTTCATGGTAGGTAGGGGGACCAACTTAAATAAGGCAAGAATCAAAGTATTGACATAAAAATGCAGATATCTTCATTTTTCAAATTTGCATAAGTGTTAGATCAGTAGATAAAGTAGGGTTTTTGTTTTTATTTTTGGTAAATGTTTATTTGTTTTATTTTTATTGTATTCTTCCCTGTTGTAAGCCGCCTAGAGTAGTCCTTTGCGACTAGATAGGCGGGATATAAATAAAATAAATAAATAAATAAATAAATAAATATTGGTCTTATAGCCTCATGGCGCAGTGGTTAAACTGCTGTACTGCAGCCAAATACTGTGCTCACGACCTGGGGTTCAATCCCAGGTAGCGGCTCAAGGTTGACTCAGCCTTCTATCCTTCCGAGGTTGGTAAAATGAGTACCCAGCTTGCGGGGGGGGGCAATGTGTAGCCTGCATAATTAACTTGTAAACCGGCCAGAGAGTGCTTTGCTTTTTTTTTTTTTAGATCATGAACATCTCTCCAATTCTTAGAATTTAATTTTATTACATGGGGAAGAGCTTGTTTTTGAGGGAATATGTGGGAATTGTTTTTGAAACAGAATATTTATAAATGTGACATGGAAGATCCACAACTGTCAAATTCCAAGCCATTTTTTGCCAGTCCTTTTGACAACCTGATATTAAACTTGTTTACTAAGAAGAAGATGGCATTGATCCTAGTGGGTCATTTCATGGTAAAGGTGATTAAGATTTCAACACTAGAATACATCTGTCATGAATTCTAGTTAATCTCCTATATATAGGATTGCACTGCCAGCTACTCACAGGACAGCAGCTACAAGCAAGCTGTGGATAGTGGAGTGGTATTTCTGTAGACAGGGACAGCTACTCTACTACAATAAACATATGAACCTCATCTGCAGAGCAAATGGTTGTATCACATCCCAAGGTACTCCTGCAGCAACCATCATGGTAATTTTGGTGCAATTGTGTCCTTGGGCTGCACAGAAGTGTCCTGTGATTACAGGTTTTCTAAAATTAAATGTGCATATGCATTCTCTTCAAAGCTTAAGACTGCAAGGATATTGCATCATGTTTGCCCTGGAAATCTTTAAAATATATAATCTATCTATCTATCTATCTATCTATCTATCTATCTATCTATCTATCTATCTATCTATCTATCTATCTATCTATCTATCTATCTATCTATCTATCTATCTATCTATCTATCTATCTATCTATCTATCTATCTATCTATCTATCTATCTATCTATCTATCTATCTATCTATCTATCTATCTATCGTCATTATGATAGTATTGTGTCAGTACTTTGCCATCTGAATAGTTGCCACTTCATTTCTGGGCCAAATTCAATGTACTGGTTTTAACTTTTACAGCATGAAACAGTTTGGTGCCTCGTTACCTGAACGAGTGTCTCCTCCAATATCGACACATCTTAAAGTGTTTGCTCCTTCATTGAGTGCCCTGGCCTCATGTTACTGTTCTTTCAATGTCAGCTGAACACCTTTTACATTTACTCAGGAACTGTTTTTGGTACATTTAGACAATAGTGCTCTTCTGTGCTGCATCTGATTTTACCTTTACTTTGGTTTTATATGCCATGGTGTTTTTATTTTTTACTGCAGGCTTTATCTTGATTTTATGTACTGTCTCAAGTTACTGACTGATCTTTTATTTTATAGCTTTAAATGGTTCTTACACCACCAAGAGGACTTTTGTTATCAAATGATTTAAGTGTGCAATGAATGAATGAATGAATACATAAATAGTGTCATGATAGATTCTAAATGTTCAAATTGCTTCTATTTTTTGGCCTATTTGTTCTCTCCTTTCTTCTCTTCTCTTATGCATGCTTAGGTTGTAGCCATTTATTGTAGAGAGAGGCATGAAACTATCATTGTCATTGTCAAAGAGGAATAGGTAGCATCCCATGCCCAGGCAAAGTGCTTATACTCTATTTTTGGTTGTGACCAAAGGAGGGTTGTGTAGGATCTCCATTATGAGACTGGGTAGAAAGTGAAACTCTTACACCTACAGTAGGTCTATGATGTGGGACTAAATGATGAGGCTGAACCTGTTGTTACCTACCACACGCTGAACTAGTACAGCTGGTTTTTCCCTTTTCCCCTCATTTTTTGTATTCTGTAGCAATAGTAATTTAAAACAGTTTTAGAAATATTACACCACATCAGGAGATGTATATGCTTAAAAGATCAAGGACCCTAGGAGTAGAGGAGGTGTGCACATGACTCTTCATACCTTCTAGCATGTGTACATCTCAGAGAAGGAAATAAGCTTCAGAATGGAGAAAAATGATTCTTGCATCACCAGCTTGTAGCTATGATGAGGAAGAAAACGATGCTGAACACATTGAATATCAACAACAGATGGATGTTCTGCAGTGATGGTACAGGAAAATTGATGGCTTTCCTAGATAAACCACCCATCTAACTTGAAGGACAAATTTTGTATAATTTATTCCCTCCCATTTTCCACCAGTAGTAGCCATACTTGCCTTAACTATTTAATGAATATATTCTATTCTCTCCAATTTTCACTGGCCTGATGGCTATCCTCATGGATGATTGTGTGTCCCCTTAGCAGACTAGGAGGCTGGTAAACTTGTCCCTGGGTGACTTTCCTACTTTTTATGCAACTGCTTTCAGTTTGATGCCAGTTCAGATTTGGTGCTAACTTGATATTCTGACATGAGCCTGCTCCTCTATGTTATTTGCTGTCCAGAGGCAGTGGTCAAGATGATCCTTAGGATATGAATTGTGTTAGAAGTGCATCCTAAAAGACAAATACTTTGGAAAGAAATCATAGCTGCTAAATCAGTCACAAGGCCCCAGGAAATTACTGCTCACTGGATCTACAAATGACAAAAAGAAGTCCTTCTGGTTCTATGAAGGATCCACTTGGTCCAAGATAATTTTAGCAGCAAGTAATATGTTTTTGTAGTATGGTCAATTATGTAACATTTTATCTGAAGAACTCTCAGGTATATGCTGTCTAAACCTAGTATCTTGTTAATGCTTAATTTGAAAATTAACCTCCCAAATGACTATTATTACTTTTATTATTTTCTCCCTCAAAAAACAAAGAACTAATGAGGGCATAGTTGGAAGATGCTGGGAAGGGTTGCTTTAAGTTGAAATCAACTTCATGGCACATAATTAATTTTTATCTGCCCAGCGTCCTCAGTATTGAAGAGAAATGTAAAGAAGTAATTTTGTTTCTCTTCATTCTCTCTATTTCCTTCATTAATCCTTTCATAGTTTTGTTGTTTAATGACTCAAATGATATCCTGCATCTCATGTATTTATAGAGAGTGTTACTGTTTATTTTTATTTTGCATACATTCATCAAATCCTTTTTTAAAATTTCTTCTTGTTGGACTACATCTGTTTCATCATAGTTTGAGCCCTTTTAATTGCCCTCAATGGGGCAAGATTTCCACCTTTTAATGAAAGCCTTCTTGCATTCTTGAACTTCCTTGCTTATCTTCCTTTTAGACTTGTTTGTTCTTCTGATACAAGTATCAGTGTGATTGTCAGCTAGTGAGGTGGTTTGCTATAACAAAAAATGCCAGTGGTGAAACTATTAACTAACTGCTTTTCTGTCCCAACTTTCCACTAAAAAAAGATACTGAAAAAAGCACTAAACTAAAAAACAAACCTGTTAAAATCAATAATTAGCAAATCTCTAAGCAAATTAAACAAAGAAGCAAATGTTAAAGCAAAGTGCCCTTAACAGTCCAATCAGCTCCTCCAGACCTTAGTAGTCTACCTAAGGCTTTAAGTAGGTTTAGGTTTTATCTTTGCTTTTTGACCAGACTTTCACTGCCCTGATCTGACTTCTTCATAAACTAGTGACGTCTCTTAGGGCCTTGCATAATGGGAAAAATATGTACAAGTACAAAAGAAAGCATATTAGATTAAAATAAACTGCAGCCTGCTTAGCTGAAGAGACCAAATTCCAGCTAAAGTGTGTGTGTGTGTGTGTGTGTGTGGAGAAATAAAAATGGGAATAGGTAATGGATAATGCATTTGACTCCTCAAATGAAATTAATTTTCTACATGGATAAAGATTCCCTTGATTGAAAACTATGTGGAACTGTCATATGTTTGTGTGAACATGCTGTGTGCTGGAAGAATTTGTCCCCTGAATTTTTCAGTTTGTGGTTACTGTGATTGCAGTGAAGTAAGTGAGAAGGTGACTACATGGGCATCTAGTCCAATGTTTGGTTGGCTGCAGAGATGGGCTGAATTGTTCCTAAAGACAGCAATCAAATGATATCTTTACTGGAGTGAAGCCTGTCCCCAGAACTATCTTACCTGGGCCTTTCTGCCCCCCTGTCAAAGGCTTCTACTTTTTATTTTTGGTGTAGGTAGGATGGCTCTGTTTTGTTTTGTTTCCAGCATAATCGATCACTGGAAATGAACCAAAAGCAAGCCTTTCTCTTTGAATTGCCAATACATGCACTCCTCACAGAACAACGTACCTGTTTAATGACTGGTCAGACTTTCGACCCCTATGACCTGCTTGCATCTTACCATGCCTCTTCTTGATGGCACATGACTTATTACTTCTGTACTTCAGACATTTAAAAAAGTACAAAAGCCGAATAGAAAACTTCATTTGAGAGCAACGTGGGGGTGTGTGGGTTGTTTACTTTCTCAACCAGCTCTTCAAGCGAAAAACAAATATCTGCCCCCCCAAGGTTGAGCGTCTCGAAGGGTAGCAAATTCTTGATTATTTACTTGCATTTTATATGTTCACCATGGGGATGAAGGGAAGAGTTTCTATCCTGTATACAACTCTCCCAATCAAAAATAGAACTACTCCTTGGCTGGTTTTGAGCACTTCTTTATTTGTTTCAGAACATTGCATAATGTAAAATTATGAACATACTGTATATGAAATATAAAGTTAAAACCAATTTAAAATGTTAAAATGATAAGACTATTTTTGACCAGAGGTTTTGACCACTATGCACCATGATTTGCCTGCAATTTCTCCTTTAATTTTCTGTCCCGCTGTGAGGGAGTCTCATCCCATGCGCACAGGGACGGGCGGGGATTCATCCAAAATGGGAAGTAAACAAACCAGCTGCCAGCTGCAGCCCCGATGGAGCTCTTGACAAGCCCATACACACGTAGCTTAAAGGGAACGTTGCTTGCATGGGTACAAGCACCATTTTTTGGTTTCCTTCAGTTGCCAAATATGTATGGTGGGCCCTGGTCTCTGTCTCTGACCCTGTCATTCTCTCTCTGAGGCAGCCCTGTTGAGAATAGATAGGGGTATCCCCATGAGTTACTAACCCCCTTGTCCATTACATGAGGACAGGATAGTTTAATGCTTCATTACTGTTCTCACAAATTTTGTCTTTCCATCCCAGTTTCATTCCCAACAACCAGACACCATTTTATGTCTAGTGATGAGCATACTCACTTCATAGTAGAGATTTCTGTTGGAGTGTCCCTCAACCCCAGTTTTCCCCCAAAGATTATATTTTGTTTGTAAACTTCTGTAATTGCTTCGGTTCCCCCAGACCTGTAGATAACTTCCCTCTCATGCAGGACTAGTAGTGTTTTAGCTATGTAAAGGTCAGCATTTAGATAACTGGGATAATAATTGGTACTTTTAAATGAAATCAATTTTAAGTATTCATTGGCTCACAACAGTACTTTTGAACAACTCTTGCCCATTTCTGAGGTCCTTGGGGTTTTTCTAGTGGATCATAGCCATGAGTCAGATCAGTCAAATGCCTTCGCTTCTACTGCCCTCCGTGATGCCCTAGTTTCTGCCACCTGAAGCATTCATCAGGCCTTCCAGCTGAGTAGATTTGTCTGGGATCCCGGCGCTAAAATGTCAAGAGTTACCAGCCCCATCATTATTAGCTACTCTCTCTGTTCTCCAGGTGAACCAAACAGTTCCATCTCTTTCCCCATCGCACTGCCGCATGTGTATCTATGTATTCATATCTATGTAATTTATCTGTCACAGTGTAGTTTGTCATCTGCTTGAAAGAGGGAGGCAGCCAGAGTCTTTCTCTTATTGTTATCTCTGTCAGTGGGAGAGGAGTCCATTGCACAGGTTTATACACATGCACAAGTTAGTGATCGAGTTAATTTGTAGGGCTGCAGAAGTGCATGGGATTATAATGTGGTGTGTGTCTCACCACCTCCCTCCCTTTTGTTTCTTTCTCAGATTTTTTTCTGTTTCCTGATTTTAATGGCTACCCAGTGATGCCTAAATCCTCTCAAAATTTTACAAATGGAGACTGCACTCTCCCTGTTGTTTCTTGCCCCCCTCCTCCTTTTCCTTCTGCCGCCATCTCTGCCATCTGAAAGCTTGCTGCCAAGTTTATTTATTTATTTACAATATTTTTTAGCCGCACCAGTGCCAGTTGGCAAACAATGGTCTGGGAAAGGGAGAATGAGGCCAGCCACTGGGATGATTTTATGATATCTGCTGTGACAATATTTTACATTTTCTGGCTTTGGGGTCATCTTAAAGAAACCACAAATGCATCAGAGTAAATGGTGTGAATTATGTGTGTAACCTGCTTTTCCTGGTATTCATTCCACTGCATTTGCAAAGAGACCAAGGGAAGTGGCATGAGGTGTGACAAAGCAGCAGTTTGGCATGGTGAGTAAAGGACTCCAGACGGCTCTAGCTGGAAGCACAGCTGCCTAAGTAGCGCAGCAGGTATTAAAAGCCAGCACCCACTTTTAACCCGCAGTAGCCAGGAAGATATTGTCAGAAGACGCTATGGAGAAAACACTAGGGAAAAGGGATTCTAGTATACATCTAGTTAAGAATAATACCACTTTTTAATAAAAATGGACTAGAGAGCTATTTATATGAGCTTGGTATGCAGGGTTGGGAAAAGAAAAGTGTATAGCAGATTCTAGTGCCAGGCTCCAGTGACATGTTTCTGATGGACTCCATCGCTTTTGTCAGCAGAAGCAGAACTTTCTTTTCTATCTGCACCTCTCTCTGGCATCAAAACCCTCCTCTGGAGGATTTAATCAGCATTTTGGATCAGATATCTGGGGAGCTGAAGGGGCTCCTTCTTGATTCTTCTGGTACAAGTGACAGAATCCAGTGGACACACACTATTAAAATCAATAGGACTTAAGTTAGACATGAATAATGATTGATTTCAGTGGGCTTACGTAAAATATGCCCAAACTTATTTATATAATTTATGGTGGTGGCAACATACCTGGTAGAATGTATATTCAGGTTTTCTCACTTGATAAATTCATGTTTTCCTTTAATAGCATGAGGTGGAAAACCATTTTTTAGCTTCATTTGTGAAAACAGCTGAAGTGCTTCTCCATGTGCTTGATTTGCTGGATGAAACATGAGCATTTTTTCATCACAATTCACACAAAAATGTATGTTGTAGGAAAATTATAGTCCAGCTACAGTGTAAAAATCATGCTGCTTATATACCACCCCATAGCACTTAAAGCACTCTCTGTGCTGTTTACAAGTTAATTATGCAGGCTCCACATTCCCCCACCCCCCAGCGAGCTGGGTATTCATTTTACTGACCTTGGAAGGATAGAAGGCTGAGTCAGCCTTGAGCTGGCTACCTGGGATGGAACCCTGGGTCTCGAGCATAGTTTTGGCTGCAGTACAGCAGTTTAACCATTGTGCCACGAGGCTGCTTTAACCAAATTATCCTGACCCTGACTCATGTACTCTTTCTGTGATAGCATACTTTCTTTGCTCTGTTGATTTTTGTGTGGAATCCTATTGTGCAGATATGGGATATGGATTTGAACATCCATGGAAACATGGGGTGGGATGGGGATTGGAGCTGGAAATTGGTAATCAAATAGATGGTTAAATACCCCTTGAATTTGTTGTTTTTCTGATCCCAGTTGCTTTTCCTTGTGGTTTCCTAACTAAAATATACTATGTTGCATAGGAGTGTGAGATCCAACTAGTAATGCTCATACAATTTCACAAGAAACTAATACAATTAGATATATATTTTATAAAGGTAAAGGTTCCCCTTGACATTTTTAGTCCAGTCTTGTCTGACTCTAGGGGGTGGTGCTCATCCGGCTTTCAAGCCGTAGTGCCAGCGCTTGTCCGAAGACAGTTTCCGTTGTCACATGGCCAGTGTGACTAGGGAATGCCGAGGTGGTACCTATTTATCTACTCGCATTTACATGCTTTCAAACTGCTAGGTTGGCGAGGAGCTGGGACAAAGCAATGGGAGCTCACTCCATTGCGTGGATTTGATCTTACGACTGCTGGTCTTCTGACCCTGCAGCACAGGCTTCTGCGGTTTAGCCCGCAACAATACCATGCTTTAAAAAATTACTGGCTTTACTCTTGTGGTGAGTTCTTTATTTAGGGTTCCTTCACATTCACATACCCAACAGCATGTAGTAATTTTCAGACTTAATAATCTTAAACAGATTCCATTCATCCAGTGCATAAACATTCAGATTCATATATGTAGATTTTTTAAATGAAGTGCACATTGTTGTTGCTGTCATTTATTTCTTAAGGTCTGTTTCTGCATCCCTAAATGAATCCAAGTGAGAAATCTTTGTTGCTTTCATATCAGTTTATGCACAGGCAACTATTTCAACGATACAAGTGAAGGAATTGAATATAGTGCATTAGAAAGTTGGTGCTTTCTAAGAAACAAGTACACTGACAATTTGTGATAGGCTTTTTTTTTAAGGAATAACCAAGAGCTCTTCAGGTAATAATGTGAAGTAGCATAAACAAAAGAGTAAAATCAGTGGCTGAATCCCATGTTGCATCAGAAGTAAAGGGTAATTGTGAATAATACAACCAGGAGGATGTGGTTCTTTTCTTCTTTCTTTAGAGGAACGCCTTCTGGTGCAAGGCACCCAGTGTTTATAGTGATATTAGGCCTATAGTAACTTCCTGTGAGGTGGAGATTTTGCATTCAGTGCATACCATATTTATTAATTAAACAGATGAAAAGAGGCCAAATGTATGATGGGGCATTAAGACACCTCTTATGGAATTTGATTAGCTTTGGTTCTAAAAGCAATGAAGTGAGGTGCCACAAAAAAGGTTTGCCTTGCAAAAATAAAATTCCATATAGAGTGCATGCCTCTTTTTCTATATTCTAGTCTTCACCTGTAACTTCTTATGCACAAGGAAGCAGCAGAAAGGCCCATTTTCATTGTACGTATGTTCCAAAAGTGTATGCAAGACAAAGAGAACGAGATCCCCTTGAGACCCTGGCTTCTGCTTTGCTTCGCAGAGGGCTGAATGTGACCCATTCCCACCCCATAGCTGCCTCTCTCTGTTGAATATAAGCAGTAAAGCTTATCTATAATGGTCCTCTCTCGTAACTAAGCAACCCAGGAAGTCTCTGCATGGTAAAATATAAATAAATTCTTAATATGGAATGAAAACTGATGGCCATGTTAACAGTTCTCTGACACCTGCAACTACCATTTGAGATCCTAAAGTGCTTTAATAGATCTATTACATTAAAGAAAGCATACGGGGAAATGCCTACATACATACCTGTTACATTGTGGTAGAAATGTTACCCCTTCTTCATAGATCCCCAGTCAGAGTTTGAAAAAGTTACATTTTTAAACTACAGCTTGAATCCCTACCAAGTGTAGCCCTTGGGGGATTTTAGGAGCTATACTCTCAAAAATTAACTTTTCTATGATCGTGGCCTTTGGAAATCTCACCTTGCCCATGTGCTTGCAAGCCACTCTCCAAAGCAGAAAGAGTTGAACACGTTTTTTAAAAAACTCCTCTAAAATGAAAGTGAAGATTCTCAAGATTCTGTTACAGAAATCCATGCCTCTCCCCCTGCTTTGGCCCTGAACAGAATTGCAATAAGCATAAGTGGGAGGAAGATGTCCCTGTGATGTTTATTTCAGGGGGTGACTACGCCCATGCAATACACGCAATTCATAGTCCCCCCAGACACCAGTCTGCATCAGTTCCTAGGACAACTGGGGGCCAGAGGATGGTTCGAGCAACCTTATCCACTTACAGTCTTGCCATGGTGTGGTTACTCTGGAGGAAGGGGTGATGGTCTTTTGGTGGTCAAGGTGAAACCTTTGAGCACAGGAACCTGCTAGACAAGCAGCAGGACCTGACATATGTGAGCTTTTCTTGCAGCCATCACATGCCCAACGCCAACCCACCCCCAGTTAGCTATAATCTTTTCTACACTGTCTTGCTGCCCTTAAAACAGACTTTGACAGTCCAATTCAGAATGCCCTCAGCTTACCTTTTGTTTCGTGCCTCCTCGAAACACCCTGCCAATCTTGTTCTCTCATCTTTCCCTTCCCATTTTCCTCCCTCCTTCCCCCCACCTTTTGCTATTTTTCCATCTTCTCCTTTCTCAACCCACTGCCTTTTGCCTTCTCTTCTGTTCCTCCTCCTATAACCAGCACATACAGAAACTGGCAGAATTGCAAAAACCGGATAATTCCAAATGGAACAGCTGGTGTGTCCTCTACTTGGGAGTGAATACTGGAGAACATGAAAAGCACTTATTGAAAATGAGGTGAAGAGCGGGGGTGGCAACAAATCAGAAGAGAAGCACATGGATTGCTTTTAGAGAAGTAATGAAGAAGAAGAGAAAGAAGAAAGAAAACTGTTGGCATGTCATGTCTGTCAATCCTTTTTCTCTTCAAGTCATGGGAGACCCAAATGCATATGTTGTGCCAGGGGGTTAAGGGACATGTGCATCCCTGGCAAATGGGTGTGGCTGACAGCAACCACAGGCAGTCCTGCTTATGGTGCTTTGCATCGCTTGTTCTGCTCTCAAGCCTGGGTAACAGTCTTTTTTACTTCTACATCAGTCTTTCTCACTTTGGCAGTTTTCAGATGTGTTGGACTACAATGCCCATCCTTCTCAGGCAACTGGCAAGGGATGCCTGGAGTGGCCATTCTAAGACAACTAGGGGAAGCTGAGTTGGGAAGGGCTAATATACATGGCCTTATTTCAGTACTGAGGAGATAGAATGCGGTTTTATGATCAGACCCTTCTTCTAGTCATTGCTGCTTATGCCTGAGCAGAAACCATGAAGTTCCAGAGAGCTATTACTGTAATGTCTTTAGCATGGAATTTTCCGTTATTCCAAAATGGCTTTGCATAGGGTTGGCCCACATGTGATTCTAGCTGAGCTAATGGTTGGGTCAGTCCTACCATTAACAGAGTAAGCTGAGTGTCTCTGGCAAGTAGTATTGATGGGTCAGAGATAGGAAATGTTTGTTGCTTGTTTTGAACTACAACTCTCAGAATCTTACTGCTTGCATGGCAGATTCTGGGAGCTGCAGTATAATAATCAAAGATATCCCATCTGTGAGGAGAAAAGTGGCAGCAATGGGTTAGAGAGTAGAACTGTGTGTGCTACATAACCTGCCCCCAGGGACCACCTGTGGATGGGTGTGTGTGCCTAACTCAAACATTTCAAGGAGGCAGCCTCTGCCACAGTCACAGGCCACCAATGCCTGCTGCACATCCACTAAACTAGGTTGCTGCCACCAAATATGGCAGGAGACCCTGTCTCATTGCCAATGTTGATGTAACATTCATTTGCTAGTCTAGCTGACATCTGGGCGATAGGAATCATGCCCTTCACCTCAGACAGAAAATTGCTTTTGGGCTGGCTCCCACCAAGGAAAAGGAAGTGAGCACTATGACTTCCATGTAGGGCTGCTCTGTCCTTCAGGTGTAGTACACACACAGTGTGCCACCAAACAGCAGAGAATCTCTCAAGCCAAACTTTCCTGGCAGTCTGTTTGGGAAAGGTTTTCCATGCAATACAAAATATTCATAGTAGATGAACCAGCTCTACAGGTTGGCTTGGATCCTACATTGGTCTTCTACTCAAGCATGCAAGCACTGATGATTTCTCCCACTTGGAAAAAGAGACAGGAAGCTGCAAAGGGAAGAGGGCAGTGGGAATACTTTGGTTCATAGAAGCACATTTTTTTCTGTTAAAGAACTGAAAGTCAGTAGAATCCAGGTCATTATGTCTCATACTGTGCAGCAATTGCCTTGCAGGAACATCATCATAGTTTCAGCCACCTTACATGTTGTGTGTGCCTTAATGAGCACCCCTTTGTATTTTGCCAATATGAATATAATATTTTCGGAGAACACTGGGAAATTTCTGATCACCACTCTGGAATTAATATCCTTCTGGAGCTCTGCCACAAATGCTTGAGCACCTTCTAGATCAGTGAACTACAAAAATTCATGCCAATCACCAGACACCATTTCCTGCAGTGATTTGTCTTCTGAGTATATTTCTCCCACAATTTCCCCTACCTCCTTTGGATTCCCTACATATCGTCAAGAACTTAGAGTACATTCAAGGACAACTACATCAGACCTGTATCAGTCACATCAACGCTCTGAATAGATACTGCACTGTAGAACAGAAGTAATTCTCTCTTGCAGCTGTTGGCATGTCATGTCAAATAGTTAAGCTGTTTGTTTATTTATTTAGTCACACTATCAGGGCATCATTCTTCCAAGATGGTTTACAAAGTTTAAACCAGCATAAAATCATTAAGTGCACAATGACAACTCCAGCTCAAACCTAAAACAAATAGTTGTACACAGATACACCATACTAAATCCAAACAAAACTATCTTCAGGGTCCTTTTAATGGCCATACCTACCTTTCACAGATGAAACACCATCTCTGAAAAGGCCATGTCTCTATTACCTGCCAGGCTCTGGGTTTTTATTTGTGAGACAGAGAACAGGGTGTCTGAGAACTGTTTTAAGGCCCAGGGAAGCTCCGATGAGGGTAAGCAGCCCTTCAGTCAGCCAGTCCTTCTGAGATTAGTACCAGCACTTTATCAACTCTCACTGAAGAAGTCTTTGTCAAGTATCGCAGGAAACCAGGTTTCCCAGGAACAGAACTGCAAGACTTCTTAGCTTGCACAGAATGTTTTAGATTAGATTTCTTCAGAAACTCATATCTGCATTACATATTAAATTTCCTTTGGTATATTGCTGGTTCATACAGCTGAACAACAACTTTGAAAAATATGCTATTTATTCCCTTATTATATCAGTTCTTCTGGGGGTTTTGCTTCACCCTGATACGGGTTTTGGGTTCAGCTGTGCTTAACACTCTCTTCTGTACAAGTTCACAAAATGTCCATGTTACTGTGTAACTTGTGGTGCACAACAGTTGAAAAGCAGATATGGGGAAACGGGTGGGTGTTGTTGTTTTGTTTTTGGCCTTTCGGGCTACTACTCCTAGAAGACCAGATCCAGCCTGGCCATTCTGGCAGATGTAATCTGATAGTGTACCTTGAGCCAACTCAAGACCTGGCACTTTAGGCAGGCCTTCCCTCCTGTCAATATCTAATTTATTTGCTATTTTCAATTGTATTAATGTTGTTGTTTTATTTTTTTTATTATTCTTGAGTGTTGTTAGCCGCCCAGAGTAGACTTTGGTAAACAAACAAACAAACAAAATTTTCTGTGCTAATGACTTAGTTGCAAGGTAAACTAATCATTGCAATACTATGATGACTTAGATTGGTGCACATGTGAACTCGCAGCTACTCTGAAACTACCTCCCACAACAGGTTGTGTGAGTTGGCCCTAACATGTGAAGATAACATTTTATTGTTGCAGCACTTTGAAATCTGCTGTAGTTGCTGATGAGCTGTGAAATAACATTGCTAATAGATATAAATGGATATAATATAAAGAAGTCCATATTTTCACAGTGCACCTGTTATATAGATATGAAAGCTGGCAATTTCAGTGTGGGAAAGATGTCAAAATCCATCAAGGTTCTTCAGTTTCTCTTGGCTACAACTGGAGGTGTCGTGATTTTCTATATTTTCTATATCTTACTATAACTACAGAAAAAATATTTTTTTAATGCAGAGGGATTTGTAGACTTTTCAACACATGTGCTTTGTGCATAGATTTATTTCATTTTTTAATTTTTAAAAATTTGCTAGTTAATCCTGTTGCAGATTGCAGAGGAATAATATTTAATTTAAGGCATGCATCAATTTTTAATCTATAAGAAGAAATTAAGCAAGATATTTGAAACATTGCGGCACTATGGGCTTGTTTGGATATCTCTTTGATACCTGGATATATCTTAGGATGAGAAAGAATTTCATTTTACTTCATTTTTTTATAATAAATTACCCCAATTCACAGATGTCTTCATATCTGGGATAGAAAAATAGGGGGGGGGGGGAAGCAAATACAGAAGAAAAGGGAACTGACGATTTCATCCGTCCGTCCGTCTGTAATTCCTTCCTTCCTTCCTTCCTTCCTTCCTTCCTTCCTTCCTTCCTTCCTTCCTTCCTTCCTTCCTTCCTGCCTGCCTGCCTGCCTGCCTGCCTGCCTGCCTGCCTTCCTGCCAGCCTTCCTGCCAGCCTGCCTGCCTGCTTGCCCGCCAGCCCGCCCGCCCGCCCGCCCGCCATGTTACGTTACGTTACGTTACACAATTTCACATTATGGACTATTACATGTCTGGGCTTGAATCTCTGTGTATTCAACCATACTAGTGGTGAATTGTGGCTGCCAACTCTTTTCTTCTGAGAGTCTCCTTATCCTTAATACTTCTATGGTTGCCAGATACAACAAGGTCCTCTGTGTGCTGAAAAAAGCAGTGCCAATTGAATTAGACTGGCAGAGATTGGTAGCATTTTGTTTCAGTTTGTTTTGGAAGAATTTATCATAATCCACAAGCTCTACATGTTTGAGATGGAAAGAACCTGAAGTTTTTAAAATGTGAATGCATGAAGGAGGAAAATAAACTTGACCATTTCCCCTATCGATGTCAGTCTAGTGTAAAATCCTGGCAGGTGGTAAGGGGAACAATTTGCTTTGTCTAATACACAGTGATTAAGTTATACATTCATAATCCCAGGATCCACTGTTGATTGCTTCAATGACAATTATGTGTAAGATCAGTAAGAGGTCTTTCACACACAGTTATAACAGTGGTTGTGCTGTGCGAAGTGCACTTATAGCATATGGACATACCTAGAATAGTTTCTCACAGACAATGCCTGGAGGAGACCTGTACTTTCACTATAAGGAAAATAACCAAGTGTCTGAACACAACAGCACAAGATATGTATTCTACTGTTGGAGGTATTCTCATCCTCAGAGGTCATCTAGTCTCATCTCAGTTTGTGCAGGAATTGCAGTACAGCGTGCGACTACAGCATTCTTAACTATCACCATCCTCCAGGAAGACAGAGCCCAACACTTCCAGGGCAGTCTGCTCCACTGTCAAACAGCTCCTACAGTTAAGATGTTTCTCCTAGCACAGAAGGCACATGGAAAACAAGAACAACAAAAGATTGCTCACATGAAACATGTTGCAGATGAATAAACTGGACGGTGAATTTGATCTCAATGCTCTTCTTGCATTGTTGCAGAGGGCGGAGAAAGTGTGGCTACCTAAAAAACCCTATGCATTCCTGATTGAAGGTCTGTCTATGCACACAGCCTATGTTTGGCAAAGTTTGAGATGTTTTTGAGGCATAATCATATGTGGTCTGTAACACTGGGCAGAAAGGCTGCCTCTGTCCCACCGAAATGGCACCCCTGCTTGCTTGGATCAAAGGCGGGGCTCGAAGGCTACAAAAGTCACCCCCTCTTGTCAGCTTGAATTCACTTAAAACAATTCTGGAAACAGAAAAGGTAAAAGGCATTCTGGAAAGCAATTCTGTAATTTCAATCCTATTTATTACCCAGTGATGTTTTCCCCTGCTGTAGGAAACTTTACAAATAAATTGGCTATAGAAGCAACACCCTGTGCAAATTACGAGGGATAAAGGAAAGAGGAGGCACAGCTGCTGCAGGGCTGTACGAAGAAAGGTAGAAAGGAACATGGAAGTGATTCATTGTACAGGTATACAATAAAACAGGGTTCTTGTCTGCTTTGGGCTATAATCAGATTTTATTTAAAATACCAAACATAAAGAAGCTTCCACAATTCTCACCATGGTTTAGGTTGCAAAATTTCTTTACCTTAAACAGCACACTACTGCCTGCATGAGCTTATCTAGGAGATGCAGCCAAAGCATGCCTGGACTGCATTTTAGCCTCATGGTATACTTCTACAAGTCTCAAGTCAAGTAGTATAGTGGTCAGTTTTGAAGTGCAGGCACTCATTGTGACAGTCCACATTTCAAGGAGAGAAAGAGAGACAAAAAGTAGGCAGCTACTATGTTGGGCCTCATCAACAAATCAGCAGCAGCAGGTTTTATCTCCAGCAGGAGCAGGTCATTTTAAAGCTAATGAGTCTTAACTGACTGTTTAAAACAGGGTGGGTAATATGCATCTGTTCCTGGACCTCAGAGGACAGTGTCCACTTTTTCCACTTCACCTCAATCCCACATGTGCCCTCTAGTGCCCAAAACTTGTATACATGTTAAAATGACATGAAAGGGTGTTGGGGTGCTGGGAGACCACACTCCCTAGAGAGCGCAAAGGGAGTTTTGATTTGTTTTCCTATTATAAAGAAGTTGTGGGTGAGGGTGTTGGGGTTTTAGAGAGGCCTGAGAGAACTGCGTGTTACCCAACTCAATTTAAAACAAAACCATCAGAGAAAATGATTCCCAGTGCAGTAGGTAGAGTGACAGACGAGGACTCTGGAGGACAGGGTTTGAATCCCCAGTTGGCCATGGAAAGTCACTGGGGCAGTGGAACTGGTAAAATTACTCATTTAATTAGGTACCTCAAAAGCCCTATTAGGGTCACTTTAAGTCAATTCTGACTTGACAGCCCAAGAGCGCACACACATACAAAAAGATTTGGTATTATACATGAGATGGTTCATAAGATATATATACTGCTGCTTGAAAAGAATCCCTCTGCCCCAGCTAATGTGAGGATTGCAGCTAACTTTAGAGAGTAGAGTGGGCCCTGATGGTGTCATTGCCCCTTTTTGACAAAAGTACCCCAGACTCTGTGAGACTTGGCTCCATTGCATTTTAGCCAGATATCTTTATCAAAAATATTGGTACAGTTAACAATGTATTCCATATTTACTGGATGGGGACAAAATGTTTTATATCACAGCTGCTTTTTTTTAGAAATAATAATGATAATCATAAATAAGACTGCTGCTTTTTTTAGAAATAATCATGATAATCATAAACAAGAGTGTATGAAATTTATTCCCACATGTGACAGTGGTGGTGGTTAGCCTTCAAAGAAGAGGTCTTAAGACAATAATTTGGCCCTTAAAAAAACCAAACTCAGCAAAAGAGCGTCTCTGAGCATAGAACCCGGGGGAGCCCTCCTCTGCTGCCTCTTTGGAAAAGATGGAAGGAAGAAGAGATGTCAAGCTGCCTCAGCTACAGAGGCAAGATGATGATGTTTTCTTAAAGAAATGTGCTAACAAAAATGACAAAGTATTAATTGTGCCCTTCCTCTTTTCCTTTCTTGCGTTACAGGGGGAAAAAAGGCAGGACAGCTGGTGCTACAGCTCTATCTGCCACAAAATAAGGAAGCAAGAAAGGCTGTCAGTCACAGATGGCTTAATTAGTCCTCAGAGGTAGTGTAATTAGACCCTTCCTTCAGATTCAAGTTTTCCCCAGTAAAGATCATTCCAAAGCTAATAACACATAAAAGAGGAAAATGAAAAGGGAACTTAGAAGATGAAGAAGAGGAGAGGGAGAGTGGGGAAAAGTAAAAGGAGAAAGCAGTTGGACAAGGATTTAGCAGTATATAATTATCTCCTGTGTGTTTCTTCTTTCTCGCAGCTCTAAACTGATTCAGAAGAATTGGTGGAGGTTGGAAGCAGAAGAAATGCAAATTGGCTTGCTCGAAATAGCAGCAAGAAATAACTTGTTCGGCAAAGTCTGCTTCAGAGGAAGAGAAGCTTCAAGGCTCAGGTCTTTTGTCCAGCAGATGGAGAAGCCCCTCTCACAGTGTTTTCTAAGCAGCATGAAATGATGATCTTACTGCACATGGAAGGCACTGTTCCAAGTCATATGTGTTGCATATTTCTCCAAAGTCCCAGTCCAGTGTGGTCGTGTTCTGGGGTGGACTTGAATGCTAGGAAAAGCTTGAACAGAAAGTGAAATTGACTGAGATTCATTTCACAGACTATGCTGATGCAAAGGCAACTTTCCCACATTCAAATGACTAAACTAAAGCCATTGCAATTTAGGCACTTCATGAGATGACAAAATTCACTGGGAAAGATAATGATGCTTGGAAACGTTGATTCTTAAATGAGTTTTGAAAGGTTATAATAATAGCACATCTTTTTAGACTGGCGTATGATGCTTTACCTGCCCTGCTGTGTTGTTTTGAAGTGCACACTAAGTTGATTGTAATGGTTTAATGCATTCAATTGATTTTGATGTTTTTTACAGTGGGATTGCTTTTTCTTTATTTTTTTATGGTTAAATTTGGTTTTCCTTGTTTTTATTATTTTATGATTGAGAAGACTCCCTGGAAAAGACCCTGATGTTGGGAAAGTATGAAGTCAAGAGGAGAAGGAGACGACAGAGGACAAGATGGTTGGACAGTGTCATCGAAGCTACCAACATGAATTTGACCCAACTCCAGGAGGCAGTGGAAGACAGGAGAGCCTGGTGTGCTCTGGTCCATGGGATCTTGAAGAGTCAGACACAACTTAACGACTAAACAACAACAACATTATTTTATGAAGACTATAGACTGTCTTGGGTGCTACTTTCTATTGAAAATGGGGCTTAAACGTTAACAACAACAACAGTAATTGAAGGCAGCAGGCAAAGAGAAAGACTGAATATGAGACAGATTGACTCAGAGAAAGAAATCACAGCTTTGAATTTACAAGAGCTGAGCAGGGTTGTTAAAAACCTTTTGGAAGTAATTAATCAGGATACTGTAAGTTGAAGGTACATGACAGCGGAGAGCTGTACATGCATCACACGCATACTGCAAACAAGTGGCAGTTACACCTGTTCTTCAAGTGTTCAGATGTCCTGTTTAAAACACTGGACATATTCAACATAAATAAGAGAGAGGTCTTGAACATGTACTGGTTGTATTGGATTTGGCTGATAGATGAGGAATGCTTCACCAGTCTCTTTCTCAAACTTACTAAAGGTATGGGAAGAGCCCCATTTTTGCAAACTGGTCCCTAGGTTGAACATTACCATGTATTCCTGGCAGTGACTGGATTCCTGAGCTTCTGCTCCCTTTGTGAAACTCTGAATCTGTCTTAAATGAAGGTAGAGGCAAAGGACAGCCCTGTGCTCCTTCAGAACACAACTTTTTAATGACCAGCAGCAATTTGTCTATCAGGATTGGGACCAACAATGACATCTACATTGCCTGAGGTGAAACCATTACTGCTTGACTCTGCAGGGCTGCAACCTCCATTCTGGAGCTTGTGTTAAAGAAGAGAGTCTGATCCTTATGACTGCTCATGGTGATTTCAGGGACTATCCCACATCTTTTGTGTTCCTTTAGCTCTTTAATACCCAGCCTGATGAAGAGTCCTGTTAGATTTGAAAGTTAGCACCAACCACTCTTCCTTTCAAATTCTATAAAACGACTACACCACTTTTTTCTTTTTAAAAAATCTATCCTAAGACAGTCTAACTCTACAAAATCGACAGCCCAACCCTTGCCTATCATATCTGATCATATTTTGAAGTTACATTTCATTCAGAGTAGTAGTGCAGCCACCCACAGTAAGAAGGTATGTGTCTACAAAAAGTCTTGATCCACTGATGGCTGAAACAGCAGATACACTGCATTATGTGGTGTCTGGCCCATTGGAGTGTTGTGCATCCTTTTACACTGGTGCCTCCACTTATGACCATACTCTGTTCCAGAAGATAGACGCAATTCGAAATGGTTGTAAGTCGAAGCACCATTTTCCATAGGAATGCACTGAAATGCAATTAACCATCCCAGCCAAAGGAAAAAATTACACACACACACACACAAATCACTGCAAGACTCACTGCAAACACATTTAATCCCTTCTGGCCGAAGGGGGGGGGGGAAGAAAGAAAAGCAATCAAGTGTGCAAGACCCATTGGAAATGCACAGAAAACAAACGGAGCAGATCGGAAATGCACAGAGATCAAAGGGACCAGGTCAGAAATGCAAAGAAAACAAAGAAAAAAGCAAGATTTATTTAAAAAGGATTGTGAGTTAAGGTCTAAAGAAGAGTTAGAGTCACAAAACATATATATAGACTGGTGGTCCAGAGCACAAGTGGAATCTAGGTACAGAAAAGATAAAATAGAGGGTTATTACCCAGAACAAATGATATTTGATGAACTTCTGCTGGGCTCAAAAGATAAAGTAATTAAGAAAATGTATGATTATTTGTTAGAAATTAAAATGCAAGACGAGATGGTCAAAGAATGTATGATTAGGTGGGCACAAAATATAGGACATTATTGATATTGATCAATGGTTGCAAATATGGCAAAATAATTTAAAGCTCACAAATCGGTTAATTTCAAGGAGAATATATACAAGTTATTTTATAGGTGGCATATGACTCCAGAAAAATTGTCAAAGATTTATACAGATGTGTCAAATGATTGTTGGAAGTATGAAGCACATAAGGGAAGCTTTTACAATATGTGGTGGACTTGCAGAGTAGCAAAACAATATTGGATAGGAGTACATACACTGCTTTGCAAGGTTCCACTAGCCCCAGAACTTTTTCTACTGCGTATTATACCAGACAATATAGATAAGACAAAGAACTACTTAGTTTTATATATAGTCACTGCAGTCAGAATTCTTTATGCCAGGAATTGGAAGAAACTGGTGATACTAAAACAAGAGGAACTTATTGAGAAGATACGGGAAGCGGCAGAAATGGATATCTTATCAGAAGCGTTGAAAGACTGTCCAGTACAAAAGGCAACTGAATGATGGGATTTATTATATAAAAGGCTTGAGTCACCAGATAGTGCTTGAATAACATGGATTTAAACTAGATGTAAATGTAAGTTAAAACCTGGAGGGCAATCAAATAGAAGAAAAGCGGAAAGTCGATCTGATATTGCAACATGAATAGATTGGATGTCAGTACATTTTGTGTTTCTCCTCCCCCTTCTTTCCCCTCCCATATCCCCTTTCCCCTCTGTATCCCTGTATCCCTTACCTTATCCCAAGTTAATAATGATGTGGTGATTGGCTCACTGGAGTGTTGTTTTGTTTGTGTTTTTTTCAGCTTTTCTTCAACCAGGTAAGGGAGGCTTAAAACATGATGAAATTATCCTGCTTCTCCCCAATAGAGAGTGTTCTTGTTGTTTCCCCCTGCAACATATTTTCAGACTGGCTCTCACCTTGTCATTAGCAGAGTGAATTCCCTAAATATGGATTGCGTGCAGTAGTTAGAGCAAGACATTTTCTCCCTTCCCATCATTAGCATATTAGCTTCCTTTGTTCTATAATTGGTTTTTAGGACATAAGCATGTTCTTCCTATATAGGTCTGATTCCTCAGGGTCAGATCACATATTATGGGGCAAGTAAACCTTCTGGTGCACCACACCTGGGACATCAGATATATCGCCAGGTGTGATGCTACACCAGGCTATCCTCTACTGATTTGCCAAATGCAGGCTGAGGAACATCATTTCAACAATCTTTTCCTTTCTAGATAAGTAATCAGCGGATTGTTTAATGGGGCCCTCAAACAGGAATGACTGCTTGAATCATGTGTTTTGAACACTAAAGTACTGTAATTTCATTTCTAATCATGGGTTTTCTGTAATGTGTACATTGGCCCTGAATTCCTTGTACTGTGCTCTGGCTCTTGCACCTCTCTTTACTTTCTGCTGCTGCTGCTGCTGCTTTGTTGGAGTGTCTCCAAATTGTTTTTCTCAAATTCACTGTTAAAGGTGAACAAACCCTGAACAGAAATATATGGTGAACTATACACTGAGGGCAAATGTCCAGATGTTTTGTTACCACATTGTCTGTTTTCTGTATGATACCACTAATACGATTGTCACTTTTTGTACTTTCTGCACAAACACCCCACTTTGATCTCACTATTTACAGTGCTGCCCAACTATGAATGAATATGGTTACTTCAAAATAGCATTTAATGCATCTGATGAAATGGAGAATAGTCCACGAAAGCTTTTGCCAAAACAAATTGAAATTTAAAAACTCTTAGACTAGTATCCTATTGCTAGCCCCCAGGTAGAGTGGACCCATTAACTCAGTGGGATATGTACAACAGTGGACTTGCTATCAGCAATTCATTCACCAGTGTCCACTCTCTAACTGAGGCTAGCAGTGGGGTACAGGCCATAACACTGTTTTGTTTTTTTGCTACAACAACTGAACCTAACTATCCCCCTTGATATAATTATACATGGAACTGGAACCATTTCATTTTAGCAAAGGATTTGACATTTAGACGTCCAAAGCTCATGATATCTAAAGAAGAGTCACTATGCCATGGCACAAGCTTTAAGCTTGATTGTTTTCTGATGTTACTTTTAAGGCAAAGTATGACTCATATGATGTCACACAAAATTACACTTGAATAGCTGAATCAAGAGCTAAAATAATATTCAATTCACTGGGAATTGGTATGATATACTTCCTTGCAGAGAAATAATCTATGGTATACAGTAGGGTATTATGATTTATGATGTCTGGCACAATACAAATGTTAAGTATAGTAGCTGTGTTTAGCAGCAGCAGCAGCAGCTGTAGTGTTAGCTAAGCCAGTCTGCATCAAAATATGAGGAACTCTGTCTCTCTCTGAGGGAGGGAGCATGACTTACTATTAGGGTGAGCTGGTATTAAATTCCCATTCTCTGAATGAACTTGCTGATTTCTTTGTGTTCCAGCTGTTGGAGTATATGCATAGCAGTGCAAGAACTATTGCAGAGCCTTTTCACATCAGCAAGTTCTACAATGAGAAACAGTGGAAAAACCTATATAGGGAGGTTGTATGAGAGATGGATGTTTAGAAAATTTGCCACTGCATTGCAGAAACCACATCACATTAGGAGATAATAATATTCCAGGTTAAAGCCTCCAAAATAAAATAAGAAATAGTTTATTGTTATAAAGTTTTAAAAGGTTTGAGTGCAGCCCAATTTTCTATTGTCATCTGCTGCTTCTGGTTGGAGATGATGGGATATATAATCTGGAAGGCACCTAGGTAGAGAAGGCTGCTTAGAAGTCATCCTGCTCAGTGTAAACTTTGGTGTCCAATACAGTATTACAGATAGAGCTAGCCATTTCTATAATAGGTCTTCTGTACAATTCAGTTCTGTGGATAAAGGAATCTTGGCAGGTGCACCTTTTCAGTGTCCTGCAGTATTACAACATGACATGACTGAACCTCCTGGCATTCCCTCTTCTGCACTGCTATTAAAATACTCAGGCTCTGATCTTGAAAAGAGGGTTGTTCGTTCAGCATGATGATTTGTAATCATGGAAGTGCATTGTGATGGGTATGTCCCATTTGCCTTGTACAGGATGCAGTGGTAACGATACCATGTCCATCTAACTGCTGGAGAGCTCAGTGGTTCAGGTCTCTGGTTACAGAGGCAGAGATTGGGGGTTTGGTTCCCCAGTGTGCCTCCTTGACAGAGGCTGGACTTGGTGATGTATAGCAGGGGTCCCCAACGCCTGGTCCGCAGCCTAGTGCCAGTCTGTGGCTTGGCCTGAACCGCGGAAACAGATCTTCCCCCCCACAAGCACTCCCCCTGCACAGCCCCTTTGTGCATGCACGTGAGTGCGCACACGCGCCCTGCAAGTGCCCATGCCCCTTTGTGCATGTGCCCACGCGAACACCCCCAAGTGCCCTGCCCCTCCGCGCATATGTGCAAGTGCCTGTGTGAGAGTGTGTGTGCCTGTGCAAGTGCCCCCTTCCCCTTTGCGCATGCCCACAAGGTGCCTGACCTTCCCCACATATGGACCATGTCCTCCCCCAACCGGTCTGTGGTGTCAAAAAGTATAGGGTCCCTTCCAGCTTTGCAGTTCTATGATGGTGATGATGATGATGATATCTGATGGACTGGAGTACTAGTTCCATCATAGTGCTTTCATGATCCCAGACACACCACTAATGGCTTAGAAATAATAAGCAACCACAGCTCTATGAGCTCTCCTTTATTGGGAGAAAGGCAGCATATAAATGAAACAAAAAAAAAAATGATATCTCTGCAAGAACTGGGCACTTCATGAGGCTCTTGAAAACACAATCATAATCAGTAATGTTCACTAGTAAAACCCACAACTAGTGTTTGGATATAGATTTCATTCTGAATAACAGGAAATAATGTTATTATCATGTACTTAGTTGCATTTTTATCTTGTCTTTCTTACAGTAAGCTCAAGGCAGACAATCTGACTCTTCCCTCCCCCTCATCACTCTCCCAAAGGTGAGGTAGGTCAGGCTCAGCAAGCATGAATTATCTGGAATGGTTCACAAGCGGAAGCTAGAATTAAACCATGGTTAGATCTTAAGACAGGCTAACTTAAGAAAGTTGCAGAAGTTTCCTATTCTAGCCTCCAAGAAAGCCCCGTCCCACATTCTTCAGGAGGACCTTCTGACTCTCGAGGGAAGCTTCTGATAGAACACAGAAGAAGGCGACAAGTGTAACTTAATTTAGGAATCAGATCCATGTCTCTTTCTGAAGCAAAGACAAGCAGTTCTCACGCATAATCCATGTGTTGAGTGTTCATGATATATCCTATGTTCAAAATTATTCCAGCTGTCCCCAAACAGCAGCTGTTCAGATGCCTTGTGCTGCAACTCCGGCCATAGTGGGTCAGCATGGCCAATGTACCCAGAGAGCATCAGGTATGGAAGGCTTGTAATCCCATGAAAATGTAAAGGAAGAAATCCAGAAATGATACGAATCTTGGTGTGTAGCATAGAAACAGTTCATCTGAGACATCCATACGAAGACAATACCAAATATACTGAATGCAGGTGTTCAACCTGGGACTTCCTGCTTTAAAAGAGTGTGTCTCAGCACCCTGGACCCTTTCCCTAGGAAGCTGGGCTGAGGGCGAAGGCCAGGTCTGTTTGCATGGATGCCTTGCTGAGTTTTTTTTTCCTGGGCTTTCTTTTTGTCTCCTGACCACATGGCCTGGGGGTGGGGCCTAGGGGTGGGACTTCCTGCTTTAAAAGAGCGTGTCTCAGGACCCTGGACCCTTTTCCCTAGGAAGCTGGGCTGAGGGCGAAGGCCAGGTCTGTTTGCATGGATGCCTTGCTGAGTTTTTTTTTTCCTGGGCTTTCTTTTTGTCTCCTGACCACATGGCCTGGGGGTGGGGCCTAGGGGTGGGACTTCCTGCTTTAAAAGAGCGTGTCCCAGGACCGTGCGCCTAACGGCGTGCAAAATTCTCAAATTTTGTATCTGGCCTTAATATGGTAAATAGGAAAGTCAATTAGATTTGCATAAGCCGGGGAGTCAGGAAAGTTTTAAGGATCAGGTCATACTTTTGCACTATTAAAGAGCAGGCCGGGTAGGTGGGGCTCGTCAGCCATGGAAGGCAACCCATCTAGGAGAAGGAAAACTCCAATTTCAAACCTCCACTGCCTTGTGGCTATATCCACTCATGGAAAAGCCTTCAGGAGTTAACCTTGAGGCAAAATCCGGAGCTGGAGTCCCGAAGGTAGCATGTGTCGTTCTGCCAACTCCTGCGACGTTGCTGGAACCAGTTGTATTGGCTCTTGCCTTTCCATTGGACCATTTCAGCAATGTGGAGAGGGGGGATCTGCTGCTTGGGTAACAGCCTATCCTCCATATTACCTTACCCGGGCTTCATGCTCTGGAGAGGACACTCCTCGATTTAGAGCATGTTACTATAGTCTCTCGAGACTGAAGGATGCCTATGATGAGGTGTTCAACTTTTCTGTGCATATGCAGCTTCTTTTACATTCTAAAAATACCATTTTATAAGGAAGGATGGATGGATGGCTGAGCATATGTTTCTATAGATATCTAGGCTCACTAGAACTACAAAGGGGAATTAAATAGACACAATGAACCCAAATAAGCAAACAAAATTATATTTGATCGTACGTATTTCAAGCACATATATGTCATTCAGACTTGTAATGCAACCATCTACTGGTTACAATCTTGAACTGCTGATTTTCAGGCCACCATTGATAGAATTCTGAGGCTCTGCTAGCCACTCTTCTTTGTAAATGCTTCCCCTAGTTGTTTCAAAATCACAAGTGTACAGTTAATACAAATGCAATATTTTATAAAGCTTAGATAAGTGTGTCAGAGATTTTTTGCTGAATAACAGGCAATATGAAGAACATTTGGAATAGCTAATGTCAGATTTTCCACATGTTGAGGGGTATAAAGTGTGAAGTTGTCTGGTCTTCTCTGCAGTTAACAGAGGGTTGTTTCAGTGCCACCCCTCCCTCATTTTCTTAGGGTTGCCTTGGTTTTGCCAACTCCAATCTGAACTGTATTACATGACTTTCTAGTAACCTGGTTCTCCAGGAGCTAAATTTTCCTGACTTCAGATAAAGGAATAACATACAGTCGTTTATATGAGGCTTCCAACACAGTTTATATGAGGTCTTGGGATGTGGTGGCTTCTGCTGTGTCTGGAACGCTGGTTTGCCATAGCATTTTTTTTTAAATATAACGTAACAATTTTTATCCAAACTCCTCACTCTCATTATTGGTGCCATCATAATTATCATCTTATAAAGTGGGTATAACATCTTAAGTAGAACAAAATCAGAAATAGGATGTATGTTCCCCCGCTCATACAAAAAGGCACACAACTGAAAAAATCAGTTACCATCCCAATCTAAATGGGCTCCATTGAATGGAAACACATAGTTAAAATAAAATATATACATTACATATTCTTGGGTGTTTCTTTAAAGAGTATGCTCATTATAAATACATTAAATTCTTGAATTTGAAAGGATTACTGTTCCTTTTTAGATCATTCTGATGGCCTAATGATTGCTACATCCTAAAATACAAATAAACACTTGAGCTTGGCACAATGGTTCTAGAAGTTGCTGTATGTAAGGAGATAAATAATCACTGATTTCCCATTCATTCCTTTGAAGCCCCAGCTGGGAATGTGGTTTCCCCAAGTAGGGAGGAAGGGAGGCTCTGGTTCCAGATAAAGTTCTCCTATTGAATTTCTGTCATGCAGCTGTTAAAGCAGACCGTCCCACCTGCACAAGACTGTGATGGAAATAATTAAGTGGGATTCTGATGATAGTCCTTTATTCAGAATAAAAGGCATTTTTAGCAGCATCTAGAGATGACAACACTTAAATTAGAATTTTAATGGAGGTTGAAATCATAAACAAGCTTATTTAGTTGTAAATTCTGTTAGATCTGTATTGTTCATAGATAAGTATGCATGTTTAGGATCAGAGCATTAATGTAAAATGTGAAAATATTTCTGCTGGGTAGCATTTAACATGCATGATAGAGATTAGAATCATATAATCATAGATTTGGAAGGAGATGTGGAGGTTGTCTGGCCCAGCCTCTTGCTTAGTACAGAGTGGCTGTCCCCTCAGAATCAGAGTCTCACATTTTTTGTCCACTTCTTTATCTCATAAAATTTTCCTTTGCTGCTGCCACAATAAGTTGCATCTACGGAGCATTGCCATAATGTTTTCACCCAGAGAGGTTTTGGGCTGACTACCACATGTGGCTTGCTGCATTATCTATACAGTCAGAATGCTAGACCACAGACTTTCAGAAAGAAAATACATCTTGTTGCAAAAGAACTGGTCAAAATGCCTAGCTCTAATTGGTAATGATTGTACATGTAACTGATAGAGCCCTTGCTGGCCTGAGACAGAATAGCAAATACGTACCTCCCTCCCAACTTACGGTACTTAACTCAAGGTGTAGAATATTCAAAACCAGCTTTATTGTTTTGATACACAGAACAGATGCATCTTTCTCTACTCCAGGAGTAAGCATACAGCTATTTGCTGCCTTTCCACCACATTCCAGATCTGCTGCCTAAGACTCAAGCTAGAAGTTCAGTTCATTCCCCGAAATTGTCTTGTTTTCCCTCCAACAATGGGTTTTCCTCAAATTAATGTGCCTCCACATTCAGTCTTGTAAATTAAGCCCATAATTACCTTCTGAGGGCCAATTGTCAAACAAAGCATGCTGAATGTAAGATGCATTATTGTTGTCATGTGCTTTCAATTCACTTTTTATTTATCGAAACCCTAATAGGATTTTCAAAGTACTGTATGTGAACTGTTTGAGAACTAGTTTATTATTGACATTCCCTGCAGTGAGCTTCCATGGCTGAGTGGGGATTTTGAACCCAAGATTCCTCATACTTAGTCTGACATTCTGTGCATTATACCATGTAAGATATATTGATGAGGAGAATCACATATTTTACTACAAGAAGTACCTCTTCTAAAAAACATGTTAAATGTATTGTACTCAGAGGTGTGCCATTCTATGTTTGCCCTTCTTATTTTGTACAGGACTCCAATTGATGGTTCTTGGAGAAGAGAAAAATGAGCTTGGGAAATTACTTTTTGGATTATAAATCCTAGACTTCCCCCAACCAGCATATATCCTGGAACATACAGCCCCCTCCCCCAATAAGGAAAAATGAAATACTAAGTTTTCCAAACTTTGTGTGTTGGGTGAGAGAGGAATATTAGTAGATCCCACAAAGTTGATGTCATTCCCCCTCTAATTTGAGATGAGCTGTCCTCAGTCACAGGTTTGTATCTGGAGAACCTCGCTGCGGAAGGGTCCTGGAGGCTGAGAATTCAAATCCTGATTATGCCACCTGGGAGAGGGCCAGCTGAATCACCCAGAAAGCATGTTGCTAATGGTATTATGTGCCTTGCTGTCTGTATGGCATCAGGTGAGCAGTATAGTCCTAGAGCACCACCAGAAGAAGGACATGGGAAACCACTTCTGAGTACTTCATAGAAAAACCTGAAGGATCATTGTATGCCGGTATTGATTTGGCAGCACATTACTATACTATTCAGTTAGCTTTCAGTGCAAATGGCAGGCAAAAGGGATACTGGAGGAATTAGTGCTTCGGCTGGAAAGTCTACATGCTTCGAAGGGATGGAGTAAATGTTTTTCCTTTGCTCAAGACATCTTTACCCACCAGAATTACATTGCTATTTAACTCATAGCTTGGAGGAGCTGCTTCTGAAAGCAGCCTTGATTTTTAATTGCTTTATTTGTTTGTTTTTATGCTGTTGTTTGAACCAGTAGAACTTTTCAAGTGATGAGGTACAGACAAAATGGGGAAATAACTGATATAAGGATAAGGATTAAGCTCTTAGAGTTAACCTCTGTAGAGATTTGAACCCACAAAATCCTCTTTCTTGTGTATGGACAATAGTTTCCTTTACGAACAAGCACAGAAATAGAGCAACAGCATATAAATCATTGCAAAACGAAATGAACAATTATTGGTAAAAGTAAAACGGTGAAAGTGGAATTGGGAAGTCAATTCTGCCTGAGTGAATAGGGCTGTGTAATAACCATGTCTAAGTATGAATTGAATTCGTTGCATTAAAGAAATGACTGAGGAAAAATGAATAGATGGTTTCTCTCTCTGAGAAAAAAGGCGAATGCATGAAAAAGGAAATGCTGCCAGACACAGCTCTTTGGGGAGAAAAAAAGAGATACAAAATGTCTCCCAAATGCATGAATCAACCTTGGTTATGAACTGACTGTCCCCATGTTTAAACTCTATTAACACCACAGCTTAGAAGCAACAGGACTGGGGGTGATAAGAGATGCATTTTGATTCCCCTTCCCATCAGACACAGGGTGTACTTTTTCCAAGTGTGAGAGGTCTTCTGTGATTATCCTGCATTCCTAATCACTTCCGACCTGCAACTTCAAAATTATTCACATGCTACTTGGGTCTCCATTTCCCTGGTGCACTTCCTAATGGATTCCAGAGCTCAGGAATGAGTGATGGACCCTGGCTTGGCATTTCCATCACTGCTTGTTTTTGCATTCATTATCCTTGAGAAGCCAACCTGCCTCATTATGATGTGACGATTCTGCAGAGGGAGAAGGGAAACTGGCAGACTCCTTAAGAGCAAAGGAAGAGGCAGGAGGGCATCTGTTTCCCATGAGATAACATTATCTTTTTATTAAAAGAGTGAATTTAGTGCTGGCAAAAGGCTGGCAGACCCTAGAGGATGAAGTCCTTTATTTAGTCCCATAACTGAATCTGCCCAGGCAATAGCAGTGTTGTTCCTATCTTTTTACCTTAGCCAGAGGGCTCAAGTGGCTTTTCTGTACTAGCATTTCCAACACAGAGATTGATGTCCATGTAAGAAAATGTGTTTACTTTGCAATGTATGAATGAGTGTATGACAGCTCTGATTCTTTTCTTTCTTATTCTTTTTCTGCTTCATGCATACACACAGAAATGTCGTGTGTGTGGCACCTTCCTCATTTTTGTACCCAGTCAAAAAATACACAATTTTGCTTTTCATATGAAGCATGGCACATTGGTAACTGACAAAAGTAACATGTAATATGTCTATGTGAAAGACCTTATTTGCTGAAGATGCAGACAAGTCAGTCTTGATGGTTGCTCAGCATCACAAACTGCTGGAAGGAGGTGGGAACAAGGAGGCTCTGTGCTGCAGGAAGTATAAAGAAGCATGTAGATGTTTCAAGAACTGAGGTCTGGCCATGTATGAAATTGCTTAAATTCTGGAATGTTCACGTCTAGTGCAATGCAAGCTGTATGTATACCTGCCTCAGAGATCACCTCTAAATAGACTTCTGCAATACATTTTTATCCAGTTAGAGGTTGTTTAAAAAACAACTGGTAGCGGATTTTTTTCCATATAAGATTTCTTCCTGGTCAACTAAGTGTCCTTCAGATTCTTTGAGTTCTATGTTATATTTTATATAGTATTTGGCTCTTATGTGCGCTTCATGCTTTAAAGGTCAAGAGAAAAGTACCATGGTGCACCCTAACTGGGACCTCTTTCCAAAGCTTTGGGGCTGCTAGTGAGAAGACCCTGCTCCTTTCTAAAGTTGTCCTTGTTCTCGTCTGGTAAAGGAGTTTTGAATTATGCTTTACCAGACAATTTTAATGAAATTGTCCTTACCATCTTAACAATTATACAGCTTATGTGCTTATGTAGCTTATGTAGGGCTTATGTAGCTTTTTAATATCCTTGCATTAATATGACACATCTCTCTACCAATTTATTTATATTGAGACTCCTTTAGGAACACGGTTAGTTAGGGTACTAGAATCCTAGTATTGGGAAGCTAACTATTGCTGGTATAAAGAGTCCTAGTACTGAAAACCTAAGCATTCTTGGTATAAAGCGCTCTGATCAGGTGAAGTCTTTGCTAATGGGACAACTTCATCAGCAGTATCACATAGAAAAACAGATAAGTATAGAAGGTAGTACTGGCAAGTGTATTTATAAATCACCTTTGATGAGGAATAAAACTGAGATAAGCCCAGGAGGCGACTGAACAGGAATTTGATGGAGTAGTAGTAGTAAGTCTAGCAGAGGAAAAGACAAAAGGAAAGGGAGAGAAAGGCAGAGAGGTGAATGATTTAGATTAACACCAGGAAGTAACCCCAGGAAATAGCCTATTCAGAAGCACTTATGTGTTCAGCTTGAGAGAAAGGGGCATGGCCTGATAACTGCTGAGAGTAATAAGTAGCAGCTGTGTGTAGTGAGAGGGCCCTTCTGTTTGCTAACAGAGCAGAGGAACAAAACTGAGATGGAGCCCATGGAGTGAGCGACCAGGGGTTTGATGGGCAAGCAGTAGTAAGGTAAGGGTCTCATGAAATAAGAGATGAAAGAAAAGGGAGACCAAGGGGGAAAAAAGCAGAGTCATATATTAGTGGATTTTCCAGGTATTCTTCAAGACAAATCAAAGGGCAGGTATAGACAAAGAGAAAAAAACAAATCATGGAGAGAAAAGAAACTTATATGGTGTTAACCGGCAAAGTTTATGCAATGTTTGTTATTGTGCCTGAGAACAAAATGGCAAACACATGTACCAAGTGTTTGCAGTGTTGGAAGAGAAAGTGGGATAACAAAAACAGTCAGTGGCCATACAGTAGTTAAGAAAATAAGAGAAGATGATGAGTACAGTGGTACCTCGACTTATGAATGTCTCCACTTGTGAACGTTTTAAGTTACGAACAGCTCCAGTTGCAAAATGTTGCTTCAACTTGCGAACGGAGCCTCGAATTATGAACGAAAAACCCCTGAAAAACTTTTCCTGTCTTTTTTTGACCTGAGTTCATCTTACGAACAGCACCTTGACATATGAACGAAAAACAGCCTGAATGGATTAAATGGTTTTCAACGCATTCCTATGGGAAATCTTGCCTCGACTTATGAACTTTTTGATGTAGGAATGCCGTTCCAATATGGGTTTAAGTTTTTAAGTCGAGGTACCACTGTACATAGATAGAATCCTTGAACAAAAGCAGCCAAGAGAGGCACTGAAGGTGGAAGAACAGATGGACCACTGGCAGATGATGGATTGGGAAGAATGTGTTAACCACAATATGAACAACTTAATCAGGATGGCTTTAAACTGAATTGGAAGTGGGAGGGAGATGCAAATAATAAAGACAGATGAAAGCTTATGCAAAGTAAGAGGAACAGAGTAAGCAGCTCTAATGGGGCTCAATAATAGTCTTTGTAAAAGTGTACAAAGGAAAACAGCCCATGGAACTGCTGAGAGTTTCATGGGCTGCGATGCTCATATACAAATGCCAGAAGTATGAGAAACAAAGAATAACTGGAAATCTTACTCCAAGAAGATAAATATGACTTGATAAGGATAACTGAAACTTGGTGGGATGACTCCTGTGACTGGTGTAGAGTGATTGAAGGATTCAAATCATTAAAAAAGAACAGGAAAAAATAGAAAGGGAGGTGGAGTTGCAGTATATGTTTAAAATACATATTCCTGCATAGAAATACAGGAGGATGAGCTTGGTTGTCCCATTGAGAGCATTTGGAGTAATATAATTGTAATGAAAAATAAAAGGAATGTTATTGTGGAGTCTACTACCAGCTGCTCAATCAAGGAGAAAGGACTGATGAAACCTTTGAAAAACAAATAGCAAAAATTTCAGAGACACAATGTAATAGTAATGGAGATTTCAGTTATTCTGATATCTGTTGAGAGGCAAATTCTGCCAATTAAGGCCCTTCTAAGAAAATTTTGACTTGTGTGGCTGATAACTCCTACAAAAAGCAGAGGAAGAAACTAGAGGGGTATCTATCCTGGACTTGACTATGTTATACTGGTGTTCTTGATTTCAGAGGAAATAAAAGCAGAGTGTAGCTGGATTCTAGCCAATTTTAAGAAACAAGCCAATTTTAAGAAACTCAGAAGAAGGATAAGTAAGATCCCATGGTAGGAGATCCTAACAAGAAAAGGAGTCCAAAATACCTGGAAGTTTCTTAAAAAGGAAATTTGAAAGGCACAACTACAAACAAGTCCAAAAATGGGGAAAAAAAGATGAAAAGGCAGAAAATACCAATGTGGCTTCACAAAAAGTCTCAGATAGAACTTGAAAACAAAGGAAGAACACATATAGAAAGTGAAAGGAAGGGTACAGACAGTTGTTGTAGGCATCCTTCAGTCTCGAGAGACTGGTAACGTGCTCTGTATGGAGGACTTGGAATAGCGTCTACTGTTTTGATGCTGTACATGAAGCTGGAGTGTCCTCTCCAGGGCACAAAGCCTGGGTAAAATAACAAGTAGCAAAGAATTGCAGGGAGGGTGTTAAGATGGCAAAAAGCTGAGAACAAGCTGAGACTACCAAGTGATGCTAAAAGCAACAAAAAAGCATTCTTCAGGTATGTCCTTAGCAAAAGACAGAGAAAAAAAACAGTGGATCAGCTACTCAATAGAGATGGAAAAATGATAACAAACAATAAAGAAAAGGCAGAAGTGCTGAATTTCTACTTCAGCTTGGTCTTTTCCCAAAATATAGTCTATTACACTCCAGGCAAATGGGAAGCACAAAAGAGGGGGAGAGGATTGCAGCTTGAGGTTGATAAACCTCAAGGAATCCTTATAACTTTGAATGAGTTCAGATCCCCAGGGCCAGATTAACTGCACCCAAGAATATTGAAAGAACTGGTTGAAGAGTTCTCAGAATCAGTATCTATTATTTTCTTGAAATCATGAAAGGTGGGTGAAGTGCCAGATGATTTGAGGAGGGCTCATGTCCCTATATTTAAAAAGGGAAAAGGGAGGAACTTTGGAACTATAGCTCATCAGTAGAGATGGGGGCTTTGTAAATGAATACAAAGCCTGCTGGCACAAGTGGCTGTCCCAATTAACACCCACCCCCAGAACCCACTGCACCACTTACCACATGGTGTGTGGTGTGCATGGTCGACATCATCTTCAGTGCCCCAATTGTAGCAGTAGCCCAGTTGCCACAGCCCTGCCTCCCTGCTTGTCTGACTACTCCATGGCTGAGCAGGGAGACTTATCCTCCTGCTACCTTGCTGGAGTGGTCTACAAATATGAAGTCCCCATCTCTATTCATCAGTCTAACATCAATCCAAGGGAAAATTCTGGAGCAGATTATACAGTGGTCACTCTACACCTTGAAAATAATGCAATAATAATCAGAAGCCAAGGTGGATTTGTCAAGAACAAATCCTGCCAAACCTTAATCTTAATCTTACCTCATTTTTTTGATTGAGTAACCTCCCCGGTAGATGGTGGGAATGCTGTAGACGTAATATATGTTGACTTTAGTAAAGTGGCAAAGTGTTCCAAGATGTTCAGATTAGCAAAATACTAGGTGTGGGATGGATAGAAAAACTGTTGTTTACAGAATCATACTCAGAGAGTGATTACCAATGGTTCCTTCTCAAACTGAGAGAAGGTAACAAGTGGTGTACCACAAGGCTCAGTCCTGGGTCAGTGCTCTTCAACGTGTTTATGAATGACTTGGATGAGGGAGTGCAGGGAATGCTTATCAAATTTGTCCATGACACAAAATTGGGTGGAATAGTTAATACTCTGGAAGAAACAAAATTCAAAAAGATCTTGATATGCTTGAGCATTGGACTGAAAACAACAGGATGAATTTAACAGGAATAAGTGCAAAGTTCTACACCTAGAGAGAAAAAGTGTACAGTTATAAGATATGGAATATTTGGCTAAGTAATAGTAAGAGCAGGAAGTACAGTATCTTGGAATTGTTATAGATCACAAGCTGAATATGAGCCAACAGTGTGGTATGATTGGGGAAAAAAAAAGGCTAATGCTATTTTAAACTGCTTTAACAGAAGTAAAGTCTCAAAATCCCATGAAATACTAGTTCTCCTCCATTTGGCAATGGTTAGATCTCACCTTTAGTACTGTTCCCAGTTCTGGACACTGCGCTTTCAGAAGGATGCCAACAAACATGTTCAGAGGAGGGCAAGAAGGGCAATCAGGGAGGGGAAACCAACCCCTCTGAGGAAAGATTGAAAGAACTGGGCATGTTTTGAGAAAAGAAGACTGAGGGGAGATAGATATGATAGCACTCTTCAAATATCTCGAAGATTGTCATGTGGAGCAGAAGCAGAATCTTTTCTCCATCATTGTAGAGCACAGGACAAATAATAATGGGCTCAAATTACAGGAAGCTAGATTTCAATAGAATATTACAAAAAAACTTCCTAACTGTTAGAGCAGTATAACAATGGAAGTAATTATCTCAGGAGATGGTGTGCACTCCAACACTGGAGGCATTCAAGAAAAAAAATGAGACAACAATCTGTCAGATATACTTCAATCTGGAGTCCTGAATTGAGCAAGGGGATATTCCCAATGGTGTTAAAGGCCTCTTCTAACTCTATTATTCTATGATTCTGTGCATTTCAATTAGGAAACCAGGTAGCAAGCTTATATGAATATAGGGCAATGGGAAACTAACACAATCTTTGATGTTAAAATTGGATTTTTTGGGGTCCATTTTCCTTATTTGTGCGCTATTCTTAAGTTGACTGTGTTATTCCTTCTATTATATATCTAATGGCTCTGCAGCATATATGGAATAAAAATTTCAAGCAGAAAGATGTGTCTCTGTACTAGATCTTACCTCTGCAGCCATGCCAGCTGCATGCATTTATATGTCTTTCAGCTTACTGTTTTTTCTCTCTCAACAAATGCAATAGGAATTCATGTGCACAGATTTTTGCCATGTGCCTCTGTTTCATTTCTAATGCAGAGTAGATATTTATGATCTTATGGATCAAGTTTTATTTCAAAATGACTCTGACAGAATTTAACAGTAATGAACCACTTCCCATCCATCTGGGTTTTAGCTGGCAGAAACCAAAGTGAATCTCATTCTTCATTTTCTAAATTAGGCAATTGCCAGTTGAGTAAGTGGCTGTGATACTGAAAGCCATGTTTTGTTTTAAAAGGCTTACAAAATTTGGCTGTTTCTGATCTTTACCATAGCTCCAGGAAGAGATATACTACAGAAAGCAATTTTGGAGGTATGATTAAAGGACAGCAAACTGTCCATTATGCATTTTATTTCCATATTATCTTTACCACCATGGGTGACAGGAATGTAGGTTTTCTGCCTCAGGCACTGAAACATTTTGAGCCATTGCTTTTAGATTTTAATGTGAAATAGTGGTAACTTTGAGACAAACAACGGATTGGGAAATGGGTCACTTGAAGAACAAACCTCTCTCTTGCATTTTCCAGGTTAATGAAATTGCTTTGTGAAAATATATGCTTTCCACACATACTTCCTTTTACAAAGCCCTTAGAATGGATGAACAAAAATGAAACAAAATGAATTCCAAATAATATTACCTGTATTTCTGTAAAATGTTTAAGATGCCACTTTATATGAACTATAGCTAGAAACAAATACAATGATTTATTCCATCTAGAAAGGAAAGCGAGCTGGATACCTCAGTGGTTTAGGTCAGGGTGCAGAGCCAGAGGTTGGGAATTCAATTCCCCACTGTGCTTCCTGCGAGTAGAGCCTTGGGCAAGCTGCACAGTTCTAGGATGCCCCCAGAAGAAGGGACTGGTAAATTACTTCTGAGTATTCTCTACCTGGAACAGTGAAAAAGAGTTGCCATAAGTCAGAATTGATGTGGTGGCATATGATTATTATTATTAGGGAGAAAACAACTCTTAGGGCAAGGAGAACGCAGTATCCCTCCATGCAGTTCAAAGCACCAAACATGTTAAATATTTCACTGGTGCTGGAGCTGTCCAATGGAACAAGAGGGGGACTGCAGGAATTGGTGTTAGAGATACTTAAATACTTAAGAGCAGGATATAATATGAATAGAAGAATCATCTTCATTAGAAAGCTAATATTTATCTGAAACAAATGCACCAGCCACATAGAACCCTTTGAAAGTAGTGCACTAAAGTACTGCACAGGACTACTTTAGTCAGACTAATGTTCTAGATTTTAAGAGAGCTGACTTTAACAAACTAAGAGATGTAATAGGAAGGACTCCATTGATGGAAACCCTAAAGGAAAAAACAGTTCAGGATGCTTGGGAAACCCTGAAAGGAGAGATAATAAAAAAGCCCAAACCAAAACAATACCACAGAGAAAGAAAAACAAGAGACGTCTGACAAGACTGGAGTGGATGCACACAGAGCTCTCTGACAAACTAAGGGACCAAAAGGATAAGTATAAAAAACTGAGAAAGGGGCTCATAACTAGAACAGAATACCAGCAAATAGCTTGAATCTGCAAGGATGGAATTAGGAAGGCTAGGCTCAGAATGAGCTAAGACTTGCAACAAATGCCAAAAAAATAACAACAAAAAATTTTCTTTCAGCATGTAAGGAACAAGAGGAAAGTCAAGGAAATAGTTGGTCCACTACTGGGAGAAGATGACAAGAAGGTGGCAGGCAACAGGGAGAAAGCAGAACTACTTAATTCTTTTCCCCCCATCTGTATTTATGCAAAAGGAAAACTTGGTCCACCCTATCAAACGCAGCACTGTGGGAGACAGGAGAGGGAAGCAGGTCAAAATAGATAAGGAAGCAGTAAAAGAACACCTAGCTGCTTTGAATGAGTTCAGGTCTCCTGGACCGGATGGTTTATATCCCAGGGTACTAAAAGAAGTGGAAGATGTGATTTTGGAACCACTGAATGACATCTTTGAGAGGTCCTGGAGAATGGGCAAACTGCCAGAGGACTGGAAAAGAGCTATTGTGTTTCCAGTCTTCAAAAAGGGGAAAAAAGTGGATCCAAGAAACTAGAGACCAATCAGCTTGACATCAATACCTGGGAAAATCCTGGGAAAAATGATCAAGCAGCAGATTTGTGAGCACCTAGAAAATAACGAGGTGATTACTTGAAGCCAGCATGGGTTTGTTAAGAACAGGTCATGCCAAACAAATCTTATTGCTGTCTTTGATAAAGTGACTAAATTAGTGGACCAAGGAAACCACAGTGAATATAGTATATTTAGACTTCAGTAAGGCATTTGATAAGGTAGACCACAACCTACTTTTGCATAAGATAGAACAGAGTGGGATAGACAGTGCAACCACCAGATGATTTGCAGCTGGCTGACCAACTGCACTCAATGGAACCACATCTGTGTGGAGGGAAGTGTGCAGTGGAGTCCCTCAAGGTTCTGTCTTAGGCCCAGTGCTCTTCAACCTCTTCATAAATGACCTGGATGAGGGGATTGAAGGAGCACTCATCAAATTTGTTGATGACACAATGCTGAGGGGAATTGCTAATATTTGGAAGAGAGACTCAACACTCAGAAAGATCTAGACAGACTTGAACATTGGGCCCTATCGAATGACTCAGTTCAGTGGCAGGCAAAGTAAGGTCCTGCACATACCAGATGCACAGGTACAGGATAGGTGGTACCTGGCTTGACAGTAGTACCTGTGAGAGGTGGCATGGTGGACCACCACCTAAGTCAGCAGTATGGTGCAGCTGCCAAGAAAGCCAACACAGTCCTAGGCTGCATCAATATAGCATCAAGATCATGGAAAGTGTTAGTACCACTCTATAATATGCTGGTGAGGCTGTTCTTGGAGTGCTGTGTCCAGTTCTGGTCACCAGAATACAAAAAAGATGCTGAGACCCTGGAAGGGGTGCAGAGAAGAGCAACAAAGATGATAAGGGGACTGGAGGCTAAAGCCTGTGAAGAACAACTAAAAAAACTAGGTATGTTTAGCTTAATGAAGAGAAGACTGAGGGGATACATGATAGCAGTCTCCCAATATCTGAAGGGTTGCCACAAGGAAGAGGGCATCGATTTATTCTCCATTGCACCTGAGGGTAGGACAAGAACCAATGGGTGGAAACTCATCAGAGGGAAATCCAACCTGGAAATAAGGAGGAATTTCCTGATGGTGAGAGCTGTTAAGCAGTGGAACAGCTTGCCTACCGATGTTGTGGTTGCTCCATCGCTGGAGGTTTTCAAGAAAAGATTGGATAACCATCTGTCTGGGATAGTATAAGGATGGTATGAGGTCTCCTCCCTTGGGCAGGGGGTTGGACTAGAAGACCTCCAAGGTCCCTTCCAGCCCTACAATGATACTATGATTCTATGATATATAATTGTAATTATTTGGTACACAGTACCTTCATAACAGGGTCAAACTAATTAAGGGGAATGTGTAATTTATTTATTATTTTATGTATTTATTATAAAAAGTAAAAGTTCCCCTTGACAATTTTTGTCCAGTCGTGTTCGACTCCAGGGGGCGGTGCTCATCCCCGTTTCCAAGCCACTGAGCCAGCGTTTTGTCCGAAGACAATCTTCCGTGGTCACATGGCCAGTGCGACTTAGACACGGAACGCTGTTACCTTCCCACCGAGGTGGTCCCTATTGATCTACTTGCATTTCCATGCTTTCGAACCACTAGGTTGGCGGGAGATGGGACAAGCGACAGGAGCGCACTCCGTCGCGTGGATTTGATCTTACGACTGCTGGTCTTCTGACCCTGCAGCACAGGCTTCTGCGGTTTAGCCCACAGCGCCACCACATCCCTTAATTTGGATGTGAAGCAATGGGGATGTTTGCAATCAATCAATCAATCAAGCAAGCAAACAAACAAGCAAGCAAACAAAAATCTTTCCCATGCTACTTACTTTTGTGCCTTTTCCCTCTTGGCAGTAATGGGGACTGGGCTCAGAGGCTGGGTGCAAGCAAGAAGGCAACTGTATGAAAGACATGATGTGCTGTTGTTGATGTGTTTCCTTGAGGACTTCTCAAAATTTGGAGTTGGGTTGATCGTAAGCAATTTATCGTGCCTGAAATTGGAAGGATTGACTTGTGACACCGTGAGAGCTAAAATCTATACATCACGTCACCTATGGAACTATCTTGCAAAGACTGTGGCAAAGAATGCGGGAAATCAATATAAATGTAGGTAATCAATATAAAATTATATCAGCAATTGTCAGCTGATTATGATAAACTTTCACTCCTTCTGGTAAATCTGTCATATTAATATTTAATACAATGGGACTCAGTGTGATGTAGTAGTTAGACTGGGACTTAAGTGATTTAAGGCATAGATTCAAGACCCCACTGAGACATGGTACTCACTGAGTGACCAATAGCCAGTCTCTCTCGTGACCTGCCTCTTAGGGTTGTTGTGAGGATAAAGTGGGTAGCTATGCGTGTACCTTGGAATGCACTGGAGAAAGGCAGGATATATATGTGACAGAATGTGGGAGTGACTGACTGAATTAATGATTCCTACTGACATCCTATTATATTCTGCCTGGGCTTCACTGATTTATTCTCAGTTAATTTATATTGTTAGGTTTCTTTCACCATAAAATCTTTGGCTTGAGACCTATACCCAACAGATGCTTAATTTACCCATCTGCGCAGAGGAAACAGTTCACAAGGGAAGGATTTTATTGCACAATTAACATAGAAGTAAATCACTACTCATTCAAAATAGTGGTTGTGTGAACACAGTCTCATGGCCAGATTGAAGGCACCCCTGGACTGTGCAGTTTGTCTACACAAGCTGGCTCGTCTTCCATGAGGCATAGAGGAGAATCAAATTTCTAACCTCTGGCCCTGCAGCCAGAAATCTAATACTTAATGTTCATCGCAAATCAGAACTATTTTTGAAATTTAAAGAATTGTGGGATGGGGTGGAAGAGTGGGATCAAGACTATGGTTTAACCCTTCTGCAGTCCTGACAAAAATCTCCCTATAGTATTCCTGCTGTAACTAGTCCTAGAAAATAGAAACCTTTGCTTTCACCACTGTTATATTGAACAAAATATCTCTCTGCTTCCTACGTCTGAGATGCCACAGAAGCAGAGAAAATGGATATGAAGCCTATTAGCAGCTGTGAGATGAGCCAATGAACTACAGATTCTCATGAGTCAGCCGTCAGTGGAACTGCCTGTTTTCAAGCAGTAAGAGACAACAAACTGCCAGCCTCATTGGTGCTTGAGGGATTTCAGTGTTCTCAAAAATCTGAGGCAAAATAGTACTTTAACCATGAGATATTTTTAAACGCTTAATCAAGCAGTTAAGTAAAGATCACCCACAAGAGTCAAAATTCTATCATGGCCAAATAACAGGCAATCCAAGAAGGGTCAAAATTCTGTGTGAGGGGGGTTGCCGGGGCAACCAAAGAATTCTCTGAGGGCAGTTAAAACTGTCAGTTGGAAATAAGCTGCACTGGGCCAGATGAGGGCAGTCACAAGGGCTGTAGTTTGGTTCCTGACAAACAAATGACTTGGTTTGGGTGTTTTCTTGCTTCTTTACACCTGTCAATACATTTGTGGAAGGTGGGAATATCTTCAGAAATATCTGTAGTGGCTCAAAGAAGAGAAGAAGTCAACAAAAATGTCATGAACTGCTGGAAGAGGCTTGACCATTGAAGGAAAAATTAGTCTAAATGTTCCTTTGCCATCAGTGGAGTCCCTCAGTTGGACTCTGGTTAGAATGGCCTTGTATCACTTTGGGTTGGCATGCTTCCTTAGCAGCTTGTGTTAATGGGAAAGGCTTTTGAGCCAGGTGAAAAAGATAGCTGGAATTAGGAGAATTCCAAGATTTTTCAGCACCTGGAGTGGCGGTAAAACACATTCTGAGTGCATACAACATAGTCTCTCTTGAAGACATATGTAATAAAAGATCTGATGGACCATAAAAGTGCTTCTAAAAGAGTTGACACCTCAAGGAACCGTTGTATGTGCCTTCACATTTGCTCTGCCTGCAGTCTACTTGAATCATTTCCTAAAGTTAAGGTAGGGTTGAGAAATTAATCAGCTTTTATTACCTTTTTTTTGTTTGGTCTGCTTTATGAAAATGAAAACAAAATTAAAACTTAAAATGTTTTAAATAATTGCATGAAAAAGAAACATGCTAGAGTTTTCTGAAGATAGCTGGAAGGAGGAGGAATGGTATGAAAATTAGAAATGTCTTGGAAAAGCTGAGACATATGGTAACCTTAAAAACATACCTCAGAAATCCTAATTGTACTGTCAAAACAAGACTTGCAAGCCTTCTGCACTGATTAATTCTTGGCTTTCTGCATAAAATTGAACTTCTATCACTTAGGTGAAAAACAATCTGAAATTATCAAATATGTTTGCCTACTTTTAGAATATCTTAATCACTCTGATTCAGAACTAATGTGATTCTGGGCTATAATCTCAGAAGTAGTCATCACAGACCTGTTTTAAAGTACAGTTTTTTTCTTCATTGGTGGCATATAGCCAGGAAACTAAAGTGTTTTGGAATAAAGGTAAGTAATATTTTGTTCTTTTATTCAAGCCTGGTTAGGTAAGGCCTTTGTGTCAGGTCCCTCTGGGTGCAAGCAGCAGCCCTCAATAGCATGAGCAGCAAACTAGATAATTGCTTTGTTGGTTCCCATCCAATAATAATTTGTTTCCTGGGAGCAACTTCAAAGCTTAATCCTAAACTTAAATCCTCCTTTTCTTGTTGGAATTTTGATTTAGTTTTCAATGCTCTGATGAAGCCTTCACAGAAGAATTCAAGGCAGTTTTGAAAAGTGGAAAAATCATTTATTGCTGATGGCTAAGTGTTATGAAATAAGAGTAAGTGAAATACAACTATCTTAGCGAGTAATATAAATAAAAGAACGCAAATATTTATCTTTCTTGAAAGCCTTCTAGTCTAATTACTGTAGTTAAGGTTGTAACTGTACCTAAACTGTCCTTGGTAAAGTAGTTCATGGGGATTCAAATACTTAAGGTTTGTAATCACTTAGACAATTTGCAGGTGTGATAGACTCCTGGACTTAATTCAATTTACAGGAAATGCAGTGGCCTTGGTAGCCAGATGGATGGTATAAAAATCAATCAATCAATCAATCAATCAAACAAACAAACACACACACAAACTACAAAACACAAAACAAACAAACAAACACTCAGCTCATATTTAGAAGCTGACAGGATGTCAGCCTTGGAGCAACACCATTTCCTCTCAGAGTAAGAGCAGTATACCTGAGTAATCAGACCTGTTTATTATTATTTATTTTATTTTATTTATTTTATTTATACCCCGCCCATCTGGCCTAAAAGGCCATTCTAAATGAAGCTCAGTTTTACCTCTCCCTGAAACAAATGCAAGACAAAACATGCTAAATGGTAACACTCAAAAGTAGAAAAAGTTTGTACTGAGACAAATACACAGCCTTTGTCACTTAAAGGAGCATAATTTGTGAATGTAGAGCTAAGCATTTTGTTATGTGATCTTTCCAAGCCCTGAATTCATATCCCTATTAAGGCATGAATCTTATGGGACAGTCTTTAGAAAAACAGTTCTTATCTATCCACCTGTCAAGATCATCTTGAATCTGAACCTGGAGCCTATAACTCCCACCTGACACTGTGATGTGGGGAAGGATCAGTACATTCCTCCACAGGCTCCTGCACAATTACAGTATCATCATCACTTTACCAGGCAAACTGTAGATTAAGCCTTCCAGAATATACTGTAGATTAATCCTTTATTTGTTCTGGCTACTTATGCTTACAGGCCAGACCTACCATGCTTCCCCGAAAATAAGATAGGGTCTTATATTAATTTTTGCTCCAAAAACACATTAGGGCTTATTTTCAGGGGATGCTTTATTTTTTTCATGTACAATCTACGTTTATTCAAATACAGTCATGCCATCTTCTTCTGGTTGTTGCACAATGGTGGAAGGCGGGCTTCACTTAACTAGGGCTTATTTTTGGGGTAAGGCTTATATTACAAGCATCCTGAAAATTCATACTACGGCTTATTTTCAGGATAGGTCTCATTTTCAGGAAAACAGGGTAGGTCTCTAGCTTGGTAACAGTCAGGTTTTTTATCCTTTCTATGTGACTCTTTGAAGTCAGCCTGATAATTCTGTGGTCTGCCTGCCTGCTAGCTCTCATCTTTATTATTCACTTGCTTGCTTGCTGTTTCCTTATATCCCTGTTTCAGTCCACTTTTAAGGACTTGATTTTGGCCTCAACTTGAAATGAACTCTGTTTGCAATAATTTCCTTGTCTTATCTTTAGTTCTGTTTCTTAAGCTTTGATTAGCTCCAACTGAACTCTGATTCTACTCTTTCTGGCATCTACTTTTTCAGCCCTCTGCTTCTTTTTCTTTTGCAGGTTGATTGGCTGTTTATGGCCCAGCATTTACATCTGCCTCCCAGGGGATGTTTCAGGTTAAAAAGGAATAGCTATCTTGAACTTTTTAGATGTTTCCCATATTCTCTCTCTCTCTCTCTCTCTCCCTCCCCCTCAAGATCTTTTGTTTGATTAAAATTAAATCAACTGTAGGTGGCAGTAATAGCACCTCTGGCCCTGCTTCGACATTAAATTTATTTTATTTTTATTTATTTATTTATTTATTTATTCTATTTATACCCCACCTATCTAGTCATTTCGACCACTCTAGATGAAGTAATCTTTAAGATGATAGGTAGACTACAAATGTGAGATACATTCAATCTGAATGCCCCTTGGGTGTATACCCTCTTCTCAGAGATATTAAATTTTAAAAATGGTTTTACTTCACTTTGTTTATGCCAACATTTTTTTTCAAACAAGAAATCTTATATACCGCCTCAGTTACTTTCTTAAAATGAGTTTCCTTCTGCATTACATGCTAAGATTCTTCAGTGCAATCCCAAACACACCCATGTAGATGTAAATTATGGAGTTCAGTGGGGCCTGTTTTCAAGAGAGTATATGTGATGTAATGGGTTTTGACTTTGCAGTTTTTCCTTGAAGGTGGGCATTTTCCTTGAAAAGTGGGCATTGAGATCCATGTACTGAATTACACTGCATCCTTCCCTGATTCAGCAAGCTGAATCTTTGGTAGATGGTTCATGATCAAACACTGCAAAATAGAATAATTATTAGAATACTGGAGATGGACATCTAGATGGAATGTAGTGAGTAACAATAGGATGAAAGAGGAACCAGTACTGCAGCTCAAAGAAAATATAATTGACAAATACAAGATGCATAATAAGCTACTTCTAAATAATGAGCTATTAGAAAATATTCTCCATCTGAGTGTTAAGTATAAAAAAAGAAAACAAGATGCTCTTTCATTGGTATAATTTTCTGTTCCTTTAAAAAACAGACAAAAATCTGTTAAAGTATGCAGATTTCAAAACAGCCATAGGACTGTACCAAAGAAATGTGTTTTCCACATATCAGTGTTTTTATACAAAAAACAAAACAAAACAAAAAGTCTTGTGGAGTTTTAATGGCTAATAGATTTCATTTGGCATAGGTTTTCATGACTGCAGCCCACTGTAGCTATTCTTGGGAACACAGCAAGTAATGCAGTTTCTCACCTAATAACGGGATCTTCAGGCAGCTCTGTAAGTCTGAAGACACTTGGTGTGTTTACAAGTGTTTCTTCAAAAAACACAAACTGATAGCTTATATAGGTGTTACCCTCCCCCCATAAAGCATGATCTTTTCTATTACAAATGTATATACATGCAAGATTTGTATTGAGAATGTATATAGTAACTTAGAAGGCCTTCTGTTCTACCTGTTGGAAAATAAATGGCAAGATCATCTTTAAGAGACTGCAAAATTTCATGATACCCTTTAAAACAATTTTTGATATGCGTGTGTCGAGAAATAATAGTTTCATATCCCTTAAAGCTTAGTCTGAGAAAGCTGACCATGGATAACATTGACCTACTGAGTTTTAAGGTCATCATGGGAGATCTTTCTCTTAGTTCCACCACTCTTACAGGTACACTTGGTAGGCACACAGGAGAGGACCTTTTCTGTCACTGCTCCTAGACTCTGGAACACAGGAGTCCAGGTGCTGTCTTTGCTCTCCTTCCATAAGCCGGTGAAGACCCTTTTCTTCAGGCAGGTTTTCCCTTAAGTGACTGACTGTCTAGAAGAAAATAAATGGGATGGTTTATATTTTGTTGCTTCTAAATCTGTTTTTCATAATGTACTTACCTAACATTTTTAATATAATGTAATTAATTCTTCTTTAATATTTGATTAATTTTCTGTTTTTGGCTTTTAAAATTGTGTTTTTAGTGATGTAAGCCGCTGTGGGTCCTTTTTTAGGAGAAACGTGGGGCAAAATATTTTAAACAAACAAATAAACAGATTAAATATTTATCTGAGACTTGATTTGCATCATTTATAATTTTAGGCCATGGTGAGTAGCAGAAGGTTATGTGGTCTTTTAAAAACTTTTATAATTTTATGCTTTATTCAGAAACAGAAAAATACACAGATTTGTACTTGGTAGTGCTGAAAAATGAAAAGGAAGCGAAACACGAATGGATTAAGTCAGTCTTTAATATTAGAATTTGGAATATGCTCTAGCACTCTGGAAAATTATCTGTATAAACCTGCTCAAGGATTTTCAGTCAGTTTTCTTATGAAAAATGAATATCTCTTGTTAGCACAGAGATGTTTCAAGATATATCATAACTTTGATTCACTATGGCAACTCTTACATAGCTATGTTTAACTTGCTGTAGTTCATTCATTGTGGGTAGTTAAATGACAATATGTTCCTTTTTTTTAAAATTAACAAGATGCTTTTTATTGGGTTGTCATATAAATAGAAAACATGACGAACAAGTAGACTCTATTGGACCAATATCCCAAACTGCTCTGTTGGCAAGTACGGATTCACGTTGGAGCACCAGCAGCACACCATAGTACTCATTTCAACTGCTTTATGCTGGTATTGTAACTCTCCTGAGCCCTATCTAGGATCCACACCTTAATGTGGTAAGGGGGTTTGAGTGTATCAGGGAAGCCAAGAGTAATGCCATCAAGAGGCTAAATTCCATTATGAAATGGAAATGACAAACTCAGAAGAAATGGAATGGCTCCAATACTGAGGCAAGATGTAGCACAGGCAGTTGAGGTTATAATGCAAAGTCTGAATAATAATATTTGCTGAAACACCAGGAAAAGTTTATGGTACTCTTAATATCCAACATTAGAATAATGCTAAAGAAGAATGCTAAAATAATCCTAGTGCCAAAGTATAATTTAAACAACATTTCTGATGAATTTAAAGTACATTTAAGAACAGATTTCCATTTTTAAACTCAATTTATCAAGAACCAGAAGAACTGTGTATTAAAACCAAAGATATTATTTGGGAAGCATGCAAAAAGACGATTCTTGTAGCAAAAAGTAAAGAAAAATCTGGATGGTTGTTATGGAAGCAAGACTTTAAACTGTTAAGGACAAATGAAAAGCAAAAAGTAAAAGATAACAGAAGTAAAGTTAGAATCCAAATACAGCTGTTCAATGACTGTCACATTGAGACCAAAAACCCTATTATAATAACCAGTGCAAAGGAATAGAATAGAAGAACAAAAGAGGAACAATAAGAGATCTGTTTCAGAAGAGACAAAAAATCAAAAGGAATTTTAAACCTAGATTAGGAATGTGGGATGACCAACAGGGAAGCACATAATTTGACCAAGAGAAAATGAAGACAGGATACTGGAAGCAGTATCCTGAATATTTATGCAGAAGAGAGAAAAGGATGTCAGATTTCTTTGAAAAGGGCTATTTCTCTACTTTCCCATAGAAACAAAGTGATGTTCAAAGTGTTGCAACAAATGCTTTTACCTTTTATGGACTGAGAAATGCCTCATGTTCAAACTGGATTTTGAAAGAGAAGACGGACTTGAGATCATGTTGGTATTATCCACTGGTTACTGGAATGCACCAAAGAGTTTAAGAAGAAGGTTAGTCTATGCAGCGGTCTCCAAACTATGGACCACAGGCCACATCTGCGCTACCTTGCTGTTTTATCCAGTTCATTCCCTTCAGCCTGTGTGTGCGTGTGCGTGTGCGTGTGCGTGTGTGTGTGCATGGAGGGGTACACGGGCATGCATCCTGGGGCGTGTGCACATGCGTGCATGCGCACACATGTTCCTTTGGCCCTAAAAATGTGGAAAATATACATTGTGGCCCTCGTGCTCAAAAGTTTGGAGACCCCTGCTTTAGAGATCTCAGCAAAATGCATGACTATATAAATCATGAGATGTATTCACGAAGGCTTTCAAAGGCAGGATCTAATGGTTGTTGTGGGTTTTTCGGGCTCTTTGGCTGTGTTCTGAAGGTTGTTCTTCCTAACGTTTCGCCAGTCTCTGTGGCCGGCATCTTCAGAGGACAGCACTCTGTGCTATGGTGTAGTTGGCTTGGGAGTGGTATATTTATGGCTGTGAGATGGGCTTTTGTCTTTTTCTGTAGATGGGTGATTAGTGTGTCTTGTTGTGGGTGTATTGTTGTGATAAGGAGAGATTATCTGTCACTCTGATTGATGGGTGTCATTAGCTGGTCTTTTGTGTGTAGTGATCCCCGGTCCTTGTGGCTGGGTAGAGTTCGTTGACCTTTTGCATGCTATATTTTTCAGATCTGGGAGCCAAGTTTTGTTGAGTTTCAAACTTTCCTCTTTTTTGTTGAAGTTCTGCTGGTGCTTGTGGATTTCAGTGGCTTCCCTGTGCAGTCTGCCGTGATGATTGCTGGTATTATCCAGTATTTCAGTATTTTGAAATAGAACTTCATGTCCAGCTTGTTTTAGGGCATGTTCAGCTACTGCAGATTTTTCTGGTTGTTTTAGTCTGCAGTGTCTCTCATGTTCTTTGATTCTGGTGTGGATACTTCATTTTGTGGTTCCAATATATACCTGGCCACAACTGCAGGGTATCCGGTATACTCCTGCAGTGGTGAGGGGGACCCTTCTGTCCTTTGCTGACTGTAGCATTTGTTGTATTTTTGTAGTGGGCTTGAATACTATTTGTAGGTTGTGTTTTTTCAAAAGTTTCCCCATGCGGTCCGTGGCCCCTTTGATGTATGGCAGAAATACTTTATTTGTGGGTGGCTGTTTTTCTTCTTCAGTTCAGTGTTGTTTTCTTGGTTTGATGGCTCTTGTGATTTCATTTTTGGAGTAACCATTTGCCTGTAGGGCCCAATTCAGATGGTTAAGTTCAGTGCTGAGAAACTGAGCTTCACAATCATGAGAACTTATGAGTAATACTGGAAGAAATGGGTGTGCCTCAGCATTTGATTGTTATGATGTGTAACATGCATTTTGCACAAGAATACAAAGAGATAAAATGGTTTCCCGTAGGTAAAGGTGTCAGACAAGGGTGCATTTTACCCTCTTATTTGTTTAATCTGTATGTGGAACATACGTACATGAAAAGGTACACTAGCTTTGGATGAAGAGTGAAAATTAGTTGAAGACATATCAATAATTTAAGATAAGCAGATAACACTATCTTACTGGCAGAAAGCAGCAACGGTGTGAACAATATTCCGAAAGAAGAGAAAAAAGAAAGTGCCAAAGGAGGACTGCAGTTGAATATTAAGGAGATAAAAATTATTACTACAGAAGAACTACACAAGTTTAAGGTTGACAATGAAGAAACTGATATAGTGAAAGATTTTGTATGTAGATTTTGTTAAACCATCAGTACCAATAGAGACCGAAGCAAAGGAATGAGAAGATTGAGACTGGGAGGGGCAACAAAGAAGGAATTAGAAAAGATCATCAAGTGTAAATGGAGACCAAGATCAAGATCATCCACCCTCTTCTACTCCTGATCACTGTGTAGGGGTGTGAAAATCTATATTATGTTGTAAGCCGCCCAGAGTGGTACAATACACCAGATGGGAGGGATATAAATCGAATAAAATAAATAAATAAATAAATAAATAAATAAATAAATAAATAAATAAATAAATAAATAAATAAATAAATAAATAAATAAATAAATAAATAAATAAATAAATAAAAAAAATTAGACGGTGCTGAAGATTGATAGGAAAAATTTGACTCATTTGAAATATAGTGCTGGAGGGGAGCTTTGTGGATATCCTGGACTGCCAGAAAGATAACAAGTGGATCCTAGAGTAAATCAAGCCTGAACTATCTCTGCAGACAAAAATGACAAAACTGAAACAATCATATTTTGGGCGCATAATGAGAAGGCAAGATTCTCTGGAAAAGACGATAATGCTAGGAAAAGTTGAAGGCAGCAAGAAAAGAGGAAGACAAAATATGAGATGGATTGACTTCTTAAAAGACCCACAAGCTTGAATTGAAGACAGGACATTTTTTAAATCACTCATTCATAGGGTTGCCATAAGTTGCAGGTGACTTTATGGCATGTAACAACACCAAAGATGATGACGACAAAACAACAACAACTCACCCTAAATACTGTGCTATAGTAGTGGCTTGCAGGCCCTATCAAAGCCTGGAAGACTTTAAAAGGGGGGGAGGCGCTAAGGAATATTCATGTAGAATAACAGTATCAGAGGCTACTAGTCATGACCGTTGTGTATAAGCTTCGCTATGGGGAACAGAATGTTTCTCACAGCTTGTTGCTGGGGAAATGGACTAAGAGGTTGCTGAGACATGTATATCTTGTTTGTGGGCTTTTCACAGGCATCTAGACAGCCACTGTATGATCAGAATAGCAGACTCTTCTCTCTTCCATGCTGAGACCTACAAATAACTAAAAGGGACCTCTTAAGTCCTTAAACTCTGTGAGTTTTCCCAGCTGCTCTATAGCTTGCCTTTTTTCAATCCAAGCTGAACTGCTGGAATCTATTGAGAATATTCAGTTCACCCTGAAATGTGACATGCCTATAACACCCGGTTTTACAGCAGTATGGCCTTACTATTTAAGTCCATAATAATTCTAACTAAAACAATATCTAGCCCAGGGGTCAGGGAACTTTTTAACCTTTTACCCCCCCCCCAAAATTTATATACGCCAACATTACCCCTTTGATTTGAAAGGAAGGAAATCATACATTATTTGAATTTAAAATCTTATTGAATCTACACAGGCTGTGTACCGAACTAGCAGGATATATCATCAGTATCAATGGCTGCCAGGCTATGTACTGAACTAGCAGGATGCACCAAATTTAATAAAGATGTGCACTATTTTTGCAGGAACACATTGCACACCAGCCATGGGGTGGAATAGGGAGTAGTAAGGTGTCCGACATGCCTAACAAGTTGCATTAATTTTTTGCTAGCTCACAGAGGATTTCATCATCATCAATGGCTGCCAGAGTGGTGCTAGCAATTGACGTGTTTGCTAGAGACAGCCAAGGCAGAGTTGGAGGGGGGGGGGCTACCACTTTAATCATTCTGTGTGTGGTATGCAAAAAGGAACAAACTAGGTGAAAGGTCATGTCACCCACCCTGGTGCCACAGCCCAACATCAAAAGACTGGTGTACTATCTTTTTTTTATCATCATCAATGGAAAACTCAACAGTGGCCAGAGGATTGGAAACAATCAGTCTACATCCCAATCCCAAAGAAGGGCAGTGCCAAAGAATCCTCCAACTACCGTACAACTGCACTCATTTCACACGCTAGCAAGGTTATGCTCAAAATCCTACAAGGTAGGCTTCAGCAGTATGTGGACTGAGAACTCCCAGAAATACAAGCTGGATTCCGAAGGGGCAGAGGAACTAGAGACCAAATTGCTAACATGCGCTGGATTATGGAGAAAGCCAGAGAGTTCCACAAAAACATCTACTTCTGCTTCATTGACTACGCAAAAGCATGGCAGAAAGTGATGAGGAATTGAAGAACCTCTTAATGAGGGTGAAAGAGGAGAGTGCAAAAAATGGTCTGAAGCTGAACATCAAAAAAACTAAGATCATGGCCACTGGTCCCATCACCTCCTGGCAAACAGAAGGGGAAGATATGAAGGCAGTGACAGATTTTACCTTCTTGGGCTCCATGATCACTGCAGATGGTGACAGCAGCCACAAAATTAAAAGATGCCTGCTTCTTGAGAGGAAAGTGATGATGGACCTAGCATGACTTGTCAGAAAGATAAGTAAAGCAAATTAAGTGTGGACTTTCACTACAAGCTAAAATAACCAAATGAAGGGTACTTGACTATAGTGGCATCATAAGAAGATGAGCTCACTGGAAAAGGCAGCAATGCAGGAAAAAGTACAATGCAGTAGGAAAAGAGGAAGACTGCACTTGAGATGGATTGACTCAATAAAGAAACCCACAGTCTTTTGTTTGGTGCTGCAGTCAAAGTAGGACCAGGAGCAGAAAGACTGGGATTCAGATTTTGGGAATAAACTATGATACTCTTGTCTGCTTCAGGGATGAGAAAAAGAGAAATGTGATTGCTACAGAATCTGCAGAGCTAAATGCAGTGGAGATTAAATTTTGCAAGGTTTCTTTTTTCATGGGTTTATGAAAGTCAAGTCTCTCTGTCTCTCTCTCTCTATCTTTCTCTCTCTCTCTCACACACACAAATTCTTCTTCCCTCTGTTTTTAACAATTAGTTGCTTCAGTTCAGTATGTACATTTCCTCTCATTACATTTAAACAAGCTTGATGAAGCCACCCTTCCCCCCTTAATTCAAGCCTTCTGCTTGCCTCTGTTCCTTTTTTCAGTTTTGAGTGAATCTCTCTCTCTCTCTCTCATACACACATACACTCACCCACCCACCAACCCTCCCTCCCTCCATTTTCTACATACATTTAAACAAGCCTGATGAAGCCACCCTCTCCCCCTCAATTCAAGCCTTCTGTCCTGTTTGCCTATTCCTTTTTTCAGTTTTGAGCCAGTCTTTCTCATATACACACACTCCCTCCCTCCATTTTCTACATATATTTAAACAAGCTGATGAAGCCACCCGTCACTCTCTTGCACCTTCCTTCCCTCCTTAATTGCAGCTTTCCCTCATCCTGCTTGCAGTCAACTCTGGTGGAAGCAGTCATTCACAAGCCGAATTGACTGACTGGGGCTGTATTACAGCTGTAACCAGTCAAGCAGCCTTATCTCCGATCTCTGAAAGAACGGATGTACAAGTGCTGCAACCAAAGAAGGTAGCAGGGAGAGGTAGCTTCCAGTTTGAGGTTCGGCTGCAGGGGGTGGGATTGGGGGTGGGGGTAGCACTCTGCTCATTACCCCCAGGATTTTCATTTTTATCCCATTTGGGGTAATTTATCCCTGTTCTCTGACTGATCTAGCCATTCCTCAATGAATTCTATAGACCCTGCCAACCTTACTGGAGCAGTTTCTCTTTTTCTGGACAGGGCTGGACTGTTGGGATTTTCTGAATGGAGTATCCCACTCTGAAATAGTACAGACTGAAAACACTTTAGGAGATGAGTGGGGATCTTGTGGCCCTCCAGATGTTGTTGTAGCCTATCATCCTAGCATGACCAACCTATAATCATGGATTATGGGAATTGTAGTTGAGTAGCACAGGAAAGACTGCATGTTCCTCACCCCTGCTCTAGCTGGAGAAAATTGAAGGGTAGTTGTCAACACATTGTGTTGTTACAAATGGCATGCTGGACTTCTTTTCAGTACAGCCTATGATAACAGCATGGGTTACATCAGCAATTAGGAACCAATGAATCATAGAAATTCTCTATCTCTTCTGTTTGGATAGCAAAATGTCCAGATTGATAGCACAAACATCTGGATCTACCCATTTTGTTTTGGTTGTATGTACTCTGCCCTTGACCAATTGTAGTGACTGTTCACTACTGGAATGCGGTCCCAAAGATCCTTCTGAAACTGGAATTTAGCCCTAGGCCAGAAAGAGACATTCACAGCCCTAGAATGTCATATAACTATACCAACTGCTGGAGAGGGTTAAAATAGTCCCTGGTTAATTTTATGTTCAGTATTTTATTGAAATTGCTTTGGGGTTCCTTCTGGATCAAAAATCAGTATTGTAAGTACAATAAATAATACATACATTCCAAGTACCACAGGCAGGGCAAAGTTACCCTAGTGCAAATGATATGGTGAATTTGCATTAATAGCTTTAGGCACTTTCGAGGCATAGTATAACAATATTGCTGCTTTGCAGTGTGTTATCCTGTCCGCAAAGTGTCTTTCTGTGCTTTGTTTCATATGTGTAGGATTATATAGGATGTATAGCCCAATCTAATGACAACCCCCCCAAACAAAATAAAACAAAACAAAATAAAACAAAACTAGATGGGACATAAATTATTCTCATGATGTTTTAGGTTTATTCATTTTAGATGTCCAGTTCACATTATAACCTGACTTTTCTGAAGGTCACTGACCTTCTGAAACCCATTACATGAAGTGTTGCCTCATGAGAAGCTCCAGAAATTATAGGTAGCTTTAGATCTCTTGCCTTTCTGTTTCTGTTAGCTGTGAAAAGACGTTTCTGACTTATAAAATTTGCATATCCTATATATTTTGATAGGGAGAAGATAGTACAGATTTAGGTGATTTGATATATAGGGCTGTGAAGAGATTTACTCCATCTGTCTTCAGTGGGCCATCTGCCTTGGACCTATGACCTGTGGCAAACTTCATGGAGCCCCAGCAACAGGATAGTCTGAAGGTGCAGAAAGCAGGAATGAGGTTCCAGGTGGGAGGATGGAGGCAAAGGGCTAATCAGCCAAACCTGAAGGGTGTGGTGGAGGATGGGCTGAATTGCTGGGACCCAGAATTGAAGGAAGAGGAGAAGAAAGATGAAAGAGAAGGTTTATCATCTTTATGGACTCAGAGGGAGAATACTGTGTGGAGGCAATGGAAGAACCTGTACCCATCTTTTGTGCCTTGGGGAGGACCATCCACTGAGGATGTGGAATCCCTGGATGAGGGATTTGGTCTGGTTCTGCCTGACAAGAGGAATATGATGTGGGGGAGGAGTGCTGCTGTTCACTCCTCCAAGGCCAATCTCATGGAGGTCAAGACACCCTTCTGCAGCTTGGGCTAAACCTTGACCCAAGAAGGTAGTGGCAGAGGAAGCGGCAGAAGGAGTGTCCATGGCAGAGCCTTTGAAGACAGGATGAAATTAGTGGATCTGAAAGTCTGTATCAGCCTGCTATTACTGACCCTTCTTGAAGGTCATCGGCTGGTTGGAGCCAATGCAGAGGACTAGACTCCAATCATGGGCTGGAGAATTTACCAACCCAGTTCATGGGTAGTGTCCAGTGACAATCAGTAATTATGATATTCAGCAGGTGATTTGGCCCTAGTAGGCTTAGTAGTTGTTTAGCAGATCTTAGCCATCAAATAAAGGCAGAGGTGCATAATCCAGATTGAGATGATCTCAGGACAAAGGATGAAATCTGTGCATACATGGACTTGTTCCAGGTTTTTGTCCTGCTTCTTATAGGGGGACAAAAGATGAACAAACTGTAATTGAAGATAGAGATAATTGTCAAATCCATTAAGTTTCAAGTATCTTTACAGGTATCTTACGTCAGATAAACGCATATCAGAAACAGGTGCATTTAAATAAAAGACAGTGTGATGTAGTGGTTAGAAGACTAGACTACAATTCTGGACACTTGGGTTCAAATTTCCACTTGGCCATGAAACTCCTTGGGTGAATTTGGGCCTGTCATATGCTGAAATTCTGTTGTGCAGCTATTCAAATTACCTAAATTTTAGAGATCAGTTGTAAGAAATCTACATAGGCCTTACCTATTGTATGCCAATTTACACAAATCAGAGGCTGACTTCAACGGCCATTTTACTTTACAATCTGCAATGAATTAGGCACAGATGAATTTGGATTAAAAGACTGTGAGTACATGATGCAAACCTTAGTGCATGGAAGGCCATTGCAGAATAATCTCTTTTTAGTGGTGAATCATCTTTTTTTTTATTCAAGCAAAAGGGTGGTTTAAACTTGCTCTGATCAGGCTGAAATTACTTTTGTCCACTTTCTGCCCAGTGTGATCATCTGATCTGAAGGCAAGGGAGTCCTCAAAGAGTGTTAGTTCGCGACAATCAAGTTCTTGTTGTCTGCGAACAATTTTTTACAAAAGGCTTTCAAGGCAGCACTCAAATAGAGTTTTGCTAAGTCACTAGGACAACTAAATTTTAAAAAAGAGATGGAAATTGCCAATAGACACCTGGTCAAAGACAGCTTATGCTGTTGGATATCCATACCTCTGTCCCTCCTGACTACTCCACTGACTGCTTTGAATGGTTGCTGCCTGGATGGCTACAGCAATTTCACATGCAGAAACCTGATTTGAAAAACTGGATCACAGCAGATCCAAGCATATTTTCCCCCATATTAAAGCAATTTGGTTTCAAAAGTTACACTGTTTGTGTAATTATATAAAAGACGTCAGGTATAATTTTTTCAGTGTGACTTACCCCACAGGATTGTTATGAAGATAGAGTTTGGGGAGGAAAGCTATTGTGCCACACTGAGCACATTGGAGAAAAAGAGGCATCTTTGCTGTCCTTCCACAAGCAGCCAAAGACCTTTTTCTTCAGGCAGGCTTTTCCTTAATGACTGATGGTCTGAGAAGGATTTCTAAATGGATTGTTGTGCTCTGTTGTTTTAAACATGTTTTAATATTGATTCTTTAAAACCACTTTTAGTATAATACTTAATTCTTTTAAAAATATTCATATATTTACTGTTTTTAGATTTAATATTGTTATTTTTAATTATGTAAGCTGCCTTGGTCCCTTTTAGGGAAAAAGTTACGTAAAAATATTTTAAATAAGAATATATAAATAAATAATGCAACAGATAAATAGTAAACAAAATTTTCTGTGGGGAGATAGTCTCCACCCTTGGACTTTTAATTGTGGAGTCCCTCAGGGGGGGATCAACCTCCCTGTTGCTGTTTAATATCTATATGAGGCCGCTGGGGGAGGTCATTTTGAGGTTTGGAATGGTGTGTTATCAATATGCTGATGACACACAGTTCTATCTCTCCTTCCATCCTTCTGCAGTAGATGCCATCTTGTCCCTTGAGCACTGTCTGGCTGTGTTACTGGAGTGGATGAAGGCAAACAGATTGAGGCTGAAGCAGGCAAAGTGGAGGTCCTTCAGGTGAGTGCTCTGGCTGTCTGTGGATTGTGTGCCTCCCTTTCCTTTGGGGGTGATACTCTCTCTGCAAAGGATTAAATCTGTTGTTTGGGTGTCTTTCTGGACCCAGTGATGTCTATGGACACTCAAATAACGTCTGTGATCTAGTATGTCTATTTTCATCTCAGGCAGATAGCTCAGCTGCGTCCCTACCTTGACACTAGGCCCCTCACCATGCTGGTCCACACACTGGTAATCTCAAGATTAGACTATTGCAACACTCTACATGGGGTTGCCCATGAGGCTGTCATGAAAACTTCAACAGGTCCAGAACATGGTGGCCAGGTTGAGTGGAGTGAATAAATATGATAATATTGCCCTAGTTCTGGCCACTTTACACTGGTTATTTACGTATTTATTTAATTTATATCCCGCCTATCTGGTCGGGTCAGGACCACTCTAGGCGGCTAACAACATTAGTGATACAATAAAAGTGATATGTAAAACAATTATTAAATAAAAAACATTACACAAAGTGAACAATAAGAGAGGGAGAAAAAGGCGTCAGGGGGGCGTCAGGGATTATCTGATGGGAAGGCCTGCCGAAACAGCCATGTTTTTAATTGATTCTTAAAGATACCCAGCGAGGGGGCCACGCGAATCTCAGGAGGTAAGTTGTTCCAGAGGCGAGGTTATCTGCCCATTTCCATGCCAGCTTCAAGGTGATGGTTCTAACCTATAAAGCCCCAAACAATTTGGGACCTCAGTACCTGGCAGAACACCTGCTTCCAACAGGATCTGCCCATCCTATAAGAGCATGTCAAGCAGGCCAGCTGAGAATGCTTAACCCCAAGAGAGACCCAGAGGGAGAGGATGAGAAACTGGGCCTTCTCAGTGCTTGCTCCTTGGCTGTGGAATGACCCCCCACTACTCACTTGGCCCCTTTACTGGCTATTTATTTATTTATTTATTTATTTTCAATGCCGCCCAATCTACCCAGAGGTCTCTGGGAGGCTCACAACAATTATTTAGGCAGGCAAAATGTTATACCTGTGAATCCAGCTTAGCCCAGTTAGCCTTCTTGATCAAGTCTGGCATTTTAAATGTTCTAAATGTTTTTTTTTTGCAAGTGTGTTTTTATGCTTTGACTGCACTATTCATTTAAATTTTATTATTTTTATTTTCTGTTTGTCAAATTCCCAGATGGGCAGTATAAAAATCAATCAATCAATCAATCAATCAATCAATCAATCAATCAATCAATCAATCAATCAATCAATCAATCAATCAATCAATCAATCAATCAATCAATCAAATCCAATGTGGAAAAACACACACCAGTTATAAAAGTGACTAACCTTTAAAACAGCAGTGGGATTCTCTAAACTTGTCTCTCCTGAAGTGGTATTTTAGATTCCAGATATCTTAGGTTCAACTCATATCAGTCCAATCTGGCATATCAAAGGGGTGCGAAATCCAGGAGTTCTAATTCAAAACATAAACAGTGCATTAGGTTTGGGGAACCCTGCTTAAAACTTTACCCTCTTAGTTACCCTGCTCATATCAACTGAGTGTCATTTGTACCTTATCAATGCCATTCCATTTTTTTTACTAAGCTATTTTCTAGTCATTTTTGTCAATTAATTTCATACATAAATTATAGATTGTACAACTAAATTTTTCCTTTAGATTTCATCACATCCCCTTTCTTCTCAGCCTACTGATCTTTTTTCTGCCTTTTATAATTGTACATATCCTTCTAATCTCATTTTCCTTTTCATCCTAAATTTTCCTGTGGCGGAGCTTACAAGCCTTACTAATGCTTTATACACTAACTCAGGGGTCTAATATTTTCATGGTAATGACAAAGGTGCAGTTGATAATTAATTTTTTAAATAAAGAAATAGCCCACACTATTTTCTTCAACCATTTTCATTTAACATATACATACACTTACAGTATTATCCCTTCTAAAATGAATTCTGACCCTGTGTATAACTATAATGACTCCTGCCTTGGGAAAGGTAACAATCAAAATGTCTTTCTGCAATTTATTTTATACAATGGCTCTCCTGCACACATGAATAAACAATGTAAACGATTTTGATTTTCTTAACTACCTTATGTGTTGAATCCAGAATAGTAATCAGAGCAGATCTATGGGGTCTAATGGCATGGAATATGGATCATAATGTCCACCCTGTGCTTTGGAGTACAGAAAACTAAATCAATCAATCATGTGACAAATACACAAGCAGTGGGAATGTGAGGGGGAGGGAAGGAACCCACATTGGTTTACCCTACCTTGAGAAATAAAAGAATAGCTTTAGGTGTGATATAGTGGTAAGAATCAATAATTATATACCTTGCTGCCTAATAAATATACTATAACAAAATATATATATATAAAGAGAGAGAATGAGAGAGACAAAGAGAACTTCACGTCCACCAATATATATATATGGCACTGATCCCTGACAATGTAGATTCCACATGTACAACTTTTCTTTCTTCTCTATAAGAATGAAATCAAAGGACCAGGTAATTTTGATATTGTGCCTCAACTGACATTCCTGCAAGTGAGTTCCTAGTATAGCTTCTTACCTTTCCTTCTTCAGTCATGATGTAACCTTCATTCAAGAGCTGTCTAGTCCACTAGAACCAGGCTGTTAGATGCAGTTACTGCCCATGTAAAGTCCTGGAATGCTTTTGTAGGCTTTTCAGGTGAGCGAAGCCAATAGTGAGTCTCAGAGGTAAAGTCACTGTGGAGACTAGGAATATTTCAGCACACAGGAACATTTCGAATTATATACCTGATAGCTCACAACATGAGCCAGCAGGACACAGATGCATAATTCAGAGTTCTAGCCCCAACAATTGGTTTCTGGTTATAGCAGAAAGATATCTCCATGAAATCAGAAGTTGTAGCTCATCTGGCTTCTTTATGAGTGGTTCCTGTGCATTCTGCTTATTTGGCACTGTTTACAATTTCTGACCACTAGCTTTACATCCCTTTCCATGAATTCCAGGTCAAGCCATGGGTGCCTGGCTGACATACATTAATTACTGTACTTCTGGACATAGGACAACAGCTGCTGCTCCTTCATCTGCATAGTTCAGTTCTGGCTTGACTCCATCCATCTCTAGGTCATATCAAAGTGTAATAGACATGGAAACCTGATACGTACTTCTTATTTATGTAGAAAATCTTTGGATGCTATCAGAAATTCTTAAGAATTACCTTAGATATATGACTGGGAGCCTCTGTGTTTGAAGTACATGCTTCATCAGAGAGTTCTAAAGCAATATTTGAAATTTCAAACATTTGGAGGATGGGTTGAGGTGAAATGTTTATGTCTTTGATCACTTGGAGGGAAAAATCCACTCTGATAGTTAAATAATCTTTAACTGCATTGCTTTACAATTAATGTTTGGGTATATGTCTGCAAGAACCTAAGTGGCATCAGTCACAGTTTTATAAAGAACATACTTTACAGGGATGTTAGACAGACTGGAGCACCTGTACATATTTCAGTGAACATCATAATGTCTGAAAGACAGCTTCACAGAACATACCGTGCATATTTGTCTGGCTACCTGTGGTTCCCTGCCTCATGTCAATAGTCAAGGATTTTCTCATCATGTTCTGTGGATAAATGTTTTCTAGGGTGCCCATGGTAGCCAGTGGCAAATAAGTGTTCTTTGATTCTGAGGACACTTATCTTTTGAAAACTGCATGGGAAAGTTGTTTAGCTGTTATTTTAAAAATATGAAGAATTGTGGATCTTTTAGGTTACATCTACATCAATGAAGAGTCAGTACCTTTCTTTTCAACACAAAATACCTCTGAATTATTCCACCACTCTCTCTGTTCCTGGTGTAACTGTTCCACAGTATAACAGAGATTCTGTGAAGGGAATTCAACCAATATGAAATGAGCTCCTGCAATGAAATGAATTGTTATGAAGTGATTCTGTTCAAAACTCCCACTACTCCAGTCCCCTAGCCCCGCTATTTTGAGTGTAGTTTTGAATATTTGTATCCAACCCCAGCAACCTTAAAATATTTGAATTCTCCAGTGATGTCTTGTCTTCTGAGGATAAGTTTTGAATAGTGAGCATTGTACCCACTAGGGATAGGTTTGTGTTTAAATGAAAGGAGAAAAGCATAAAAGATACTCTTCTGTTCATTTTTGTGTTCTTTCTGTGCTTCCTGGGAGTGACAGTTCTTCAGAAGGCAGCTATATAGAGACTACCATTCCCAGGAAGCACTATGGCAGCTTTCTTTTTTGTACATTACTTCAAAAAAGGCAAGGTTGGAGCTAAGCCATGCAACCCTTGGAGATAGGTGTTTGCAGGTGTGAGTCTTCGGTCTAGAACTCCCAAAATTCGAACTGCAGAATTCCTAGATAATTCTGGGAGTTGGAATGATAAAAAAAGATGGCACATCTCTAGCTGCTTTTTCATGTGGAATATCATGAAATCATGTACTACAAGAGTGAAAGGACTCTTCACAGTCTGGAAAATAGGCCATGGAGATGGAGCATAAACAGATCCTTCTTTCCAAGTCTGACTACACATTCTGGATTTATTAACCTGTGAAAAAACTTAGTTGCTCTTGATTCATATAGAGGTCTAGTATGTAGGACTGTATCATATATGATTTGGGAAGCTATGTTGTGGTATTCCTTTTAGTTTCTTCCACCATCCACATCTGGCATGTGTTTTGAGATTCAAGACATATGTATTTATAGAGTCTACCTCTGTAACCTCTTCATGGATTGCTGCCTTGTTGTGGCGAAGGGGCTTGAGTAACCCAGAGAAGTTGTGGGCTATGCCGTGCAGGGACACCCAAGACGGAGAGGTCATAGTGGAGAGTTCCGACTAAACGCAATCCACCTGGAGTAGGAATTGGTAAGCCACTCCAGTATCTTTGCCAAGAAAACCCCATGAACAGAAACAAAAGGCTAAAAGATATGAGGCCAGAAGATGGGCCCCTCAGGTCGGAAGGCATCCAGCATATTACTGAGGAAGAGCAGAGGACAAGTACAAGTAGCTCCAGAGCTAATGAAGTGGTTGGGCCAAAGCTGAAAGGACACTCAGCTGCGGACGTGCCTGGAAGTGAAAGGAAAGTCCGATGCTGCAAAGAAAAATATTGCATAGGAACCCGAAATGTAAGATCTATGAACCTTGGTAAGCTGGATGTGGTCAAATAGAAGATGGTAAGAATAAACATTACATCCTGGGCGTCAGTGAACTAAAATGGACAGGGATGGGTGAATTCAATTCTGATGATTATCATATCTACTATCATGGGCAAGAGGTCCGTAGAAGGAATGGAGTAGCCCTCATAGTCAACAAAAGAGTGGGAAAAGCTGTAATGAGATATAATCTCAAAAATGAAAGAATGATTTCAATACGAATCCAAGGCAGAACTTTCAACATCACAATAATCCAAGTTTACTGTATAGAGCTTCTCCATCTTTGGCTGCAGAGAAACCAATGCCTCCTCCACCAATACTGAGGAGACTGAAATTGACCAATTTTATGAAGATTTACAACACCTTCTAGAACTGACACCAACGAAAGATGTTCTTGTCATTATAGGGGACTGGAATGCTAAAGTAGGAAGTCAAGAGATAAAAGGAATAACAGGAAAGTTTGGCCTTGGAGTTCAAAACGAAGCAGGGTAAAGGCTAATAGAGTATTGTCAAGAAAACAAGCTGGTCATCACAAACACTCTTTTCCAACAACACAAGAGGTGACTCTACACATGGAAATCACCAGATGGGCAATACTGAAATCAGATTGATTATATTCTCTGCAGCCAAAGATGGAGAAGCTCTATACAGTCAGCAAAAGCAGGACCTGGACCTGATTGTGACTCTGATCATCAGCTTCTCATAGCAAAATTCAAACTTAAACTGAAGACAGTAGGAAAAACCACTGGGCTAGTTAGATATAATTTAAACCAAATCCCTTATGAATACACAGTGGAAGTGAAGAACAGAATTAAGGAGCTAGATTTGGTGAACAGAGTGCCTGAAGAACTTTGAATAGAGGCATTGAACAGGAGGCAGCAACAAAAACCATCCCAAAGCAAAGGAAATGCAAGAAAGCAAAGTGGCTGTCCAACAAGGCCTTACAAATAGAAGAGAAGAGAAGGGAAACAAAATGCAAGGGAGATAGGGAAAGTTACAGAAAATTGAATGCAGACTTCCAAAGAATAGCAAGGAGGGACAAGTGGGCCTTCTTAAATGAACAATGCATAGAAATAGAGGAAAATAATAGAAAAGGACAAACCAGAGATCTGTTCAGGAGAACTGGAGATATTAGAGGAACATTTTGTGCAAAGATGGACATGATAAAGGACAAAAATGGTAGGGGCCTCACAGAAGCAGAAGACACCAAGAAGAGGTGGCAAGAGTACAAGGAGGAATTATACCAGAAAGATCTGGATGTCCCAGATAATCAAGATAGTGTGGTTGCTGACCTTGAGCCAGACATCCTGGAGAGTGAAGTCAAATGGGCCTTAGAAAGCTTGGCTAACAAAAAGGCCGGTGGAGGTGATGGCATTCCAGTTGAACTATTTAAAATCTTAAAAGATGATGGTGTTAAGGTGCTACATTCAATATGCTAGGAAGTTTGGAAAACTCAACAGTGGCCAGAGGACTGGAAAAGATCAGTCTACATCCCAATCCCAAAGAAGGGCAGTGCCAAAGAATGCTCCAAGAACCATACAATTGCACTCATTTCACACGTTAGCAAGGTTATGCTCAGAATCCTCCAAGGTAGGCTTCAGCAGT